>NW_009199752.1:11329-31698 GCF_000690835.1 Fulmarus glacialis | reverse complement strand
CCTACACTAATTCAGTATTTATTCAGCTTGTAAGAAAAGAATTTAATACTTGACAACTTTCAAGAGATACACTTTTCTGAGTTGCCTAATTCTTAATTTAGATTCAAGTACTGAGTTTTTAAAAGTCATTTAATATGTTAATAGATGACTGCTATTTACAGTAGTGTGAATAAATATTATTTGTTAATATATAGAACTATAAATCATATTTCCTATACTCATTAAACATAATAAGAAAAGTTGTATATCATGGTTCTGGAAAGGGAGTCATTGCTTCGTATTTTTAACCTAGAGATAAGGGGAGGAGGGAAAGAAACAAAAAGAAGGAAGGTTCTTGAAAGGTCCTTCACCTTGTAACACTGACCATAGCTGAAAGAGTAACGAGTTCACTCCCCTCTCTAGGGAAGCCTTATGTTGTCAGTGTACTATATCACTGGTTGTTCCATGTTCGGATACTCAGTTCTGTGTAAATGGAACAATGCAAGGAGAAAGACAAGGGCTTTCTGCAAAGAAGTTAACGAGTCAAAACTCTGCCTCAGTTGAAGAGTCTTATGTACATGTTGACTCCCTCTCACATGAAAAGAGCCAAGGGATCTTGCCAAGAATTTTTTTCCTGTCTGTAACTAGATGCCTTAGACAGGTGAGTCAAGACCTTATGCAAAAGTAGTCCCACCAGTGGCTGAAGAATTTTAAAACAAAAAAAAAAAAGATAAATGCAGAAGTAGTGGAGTAATCAATGATTACTTGGTTGCATAATCTGGATTAGGATCACAACAGATCTGGGTATCAGAATTATGCAGCTGAAGGTATCCACAAATTAGTCTTGCTTTCCTACAATCTCCTAGCAACTTGCATGCCATGAGATCTGCCTTTATGGAAACCACTAAGAGTAAAAGTATTCAGGCTACAGGACTGATAGAAAAACCTGAAAAGATGCAGAAGTGCTGTTCAGAATTAAACATCCACCATGATACAATTTTCTGTAAACTGTGGCCTAAGTGAGCTGACCTCTCAGGCTGACTCGAGAGTTTGAGCTGTGAATCTCACAGGGCAATTTCTCTCTGAAAACATTTCAGGTGGTCAGTATTCAAGCAAGGTCCAGATGTATCAGAACAACCTTAATATTTGTTTTACTTCTTTTAAACAACACATTTCAGTCATCAGAAATGAGTCTGAATCTGCATGGTCTTTTTCTATTTTTGTCTGGACTTAATATATGTATCTGCAAAAAATTTATATTATTTACTTGCAACATTTTTAAGCTGTTCTTTTTGGAAACATGCTTTTCAGTGAACTAATAACTTGTATGATGCTTTGGGACCTCATGTACACAAACAGAAAATATTAAAAAAAAAAATATAAAACTCCTTTGCACTCCGGGATACATAAATTTCTTGTAAACTGGTATAATGGACTGGAAATTCTGTGGAGCTTAATTTAACATTAAAAAACATTTTTGAAATGTTCTATTTTAAGTATTTCACAGATGAACATTTGAACAGAAATATTATTTACCATTGACCTTAGCTGGCTACTTCTACTGAGTCTATTTGGAATGCTGAGAGTTAAGCACGTTTATAAGATCTTTGTAAGATTAGCATCATTAATAGAAAGAGATAGATCAATATACAGCATACAGTACATTACCCCATGTACTCTTTTTATAACAATTAAACTTGACCACAAACATTATATTTTCTAGTTTTCAGCATAGAAGATGCATGCAAGTTTTCAAAGTGAAGCTGGAAATTTTAGGTTGGGGTCAGGTAGAAGCAAGGGCTATCTAAGCAAGGACACTGGGCTTCAGCATTAGATACCTTTATCCTATGCCAGAATAAATGGGATAACTGGCATGGACTAGTAGAGTTTGGGATAAGCAATTTGAGGGAGAGGATGATATTTACATAAGGGAGGAAGCCAACAAGAAAAGAAAGATGGGTCAGAGATGTGGCCTGGAAGCTTGCTAAATAAGTGGAAGAAGGAGCAGGCCAGTTATGGGGTAATATACTGAATGGAATAACTTGAAGGAATGAGCAGAGGGCTGTTTGGGCAAAAAGACTACATGGGGATGAAGAGCACAAAGCCTGAGATCGACTAAATGTGAGTTAAAAATAGGGTGAGGAACCATTGAGAGATACAAGAAGTGTGGAAAGGATAGGTCAGAAGGGTGAGACAAAAGGGATCACACTTCAAGAAAAGGTGAGACAATTCCTCTTTACACCTCATTTCCAAATCTGCAAGAAAACAAAGTGGAAGCTCTCTGAGTCACATCATGCCACTGCAAATGTTCTCAAGAAACCAATCCTGCTCTATTGCTAATCCAAATGAATAACCTGTTACTGAGAAATTTTTACTGATGCCTGTAACTTAGATGCAATGGATGTAGAAATTCTGTCCTGCTGAAGACCAGTGTTTTGTTACAGTAGCACAAGACAGAATGTTTTGCTATTGTTTTAAACTGTAATTTCACATACAATCTGCTTGAAATATTATGAAGTTTTCAAGGTATGCTTTTCAAAGAAGTAAAACTCAGAACTAATGGCTGCCTGTGCAACTATAATTCAGCTTCCTTGCATGTGTGAGAACTTGGTGCAGCCATTAATTGCTCTTTCTTCTGGACCTTGGCCTTCTGAATCAGGAGGATGTGATGGAAAAAGGCTGTCTTCTCACCTCTGTAATTTCTAGATGAGATGACTACCTCTTCTGAGTAAACTGAGTACTACCACATAGGACTAGACTCTGCTGTTGCTACAGTTTCCACATGATGCAAGCCAAGTCCCTTGAAATACATTTTCCAAGGAGACATTAAAGGTATTGTCCTTCTTTTCAGAGGACAACTTGAAACTCTAAATAATGGGACTTGAATACAGCTGTGCCTAGAACTGATAATTTTAGGTGCTCTGCATCTTAAATTGAGATACTAAAATCAGCAGATAATCTCACACTGTAACTTAATCTTATTGAGCATTAGCTAGCTATATGTAGAATGGAAATAATAAAGAACCATGTATCTCACAAGAAGTTAATGAATATCAAAGACCAATTCATATACCATTGCTATAAGAAAATCCAAAGAGGTAATAAGTAATTCTGTCTTCAGGGGCGACATATGCAATAACATTTGGGAGTCGCATACAGACAGGGAAGTAATGTATTAAGTATCTTCTCATTATTTGAGCATTGCTTATCCTATGTCTTGTAGAAAAAACAGTACATAATCACACAGTTGAAGAATATGCTACTCTACATACAAGCAACTGAAACAGAGTAAAATCTCGTGGGCAAGAGATACTCTGTGTCCTGTGTTTTGAGTGCTCAGACTTGCAACCTGAATCATGAGCCTTTAATATTTTAATGTTTTTTGTATGTCAAATGTTATTCATAGTGGGAATAAGGTAGACACAAGTCATCAGAGTAATTTCTATCTGTTGTAAGACAGTCTGTGTTCCACAACGTTAGTAATCTAGCACCTGAATTTTACATGATTTTGTACAAGCCCCCTGTAATAACGATAACATAAAAATTAACCGTAAGCAAAATGGAAAACAAAAAGTGGAAGAACTTTAACTAACAAAATTTTGGGAGATGTATTTCGATCATACCAGGAATTTCTCTTTCATTTTTCTTCAGCCACACATCAGACTTTTTCTTTTGTATATTATAAACTCATACATGCTTATACAGGCTATATAGAGGCTTGAATTCATTCTAAACAGGGACACATAACTCATACAAGACAGGAATTTCTGCTTAAGTTCTGTGCTAGTTTTACCACCTGATCTTCCCAGTCTGTGTCTTAGAACTGTTTGACAATAAACTAAATTCAGTTTTTCTCATTGACTAACCTTATCTTAAAAGGTGCAAATAAACAATTACTTTGAGTGAGACAGTACAAATTGTGTTGACCAAACTAAGACTTATCAAAGGCTTCAAGCTGGCACCTGAAAACTACAGAAGTCAGACTGAAAACACCTAAGTTATTTTAAAAAATCATTTTTTTCTCTTTTTCTTTCCTTCTTTTAAGCTATGTACTATTTTTCATTCAGAAACACTGATCCTAACTGAATTCAGATGCAGATGGATGTGCACGGATGGTAAAAGCGGGGACAGGCTACCTAGGAGGACTACAGAAACATCATGTGCACCTGCAGCAATGCAATTTGGATGGCCATACCTTGGCTGGAGTTGGAACTGGAAACGGTATGGGCTTCTTTAGGTACATCAGGAGACTAAGGAAAACATGGGCCCACTAAAGAATGTGGAGGGTCACTAAAGCGATGTGTCACACGGAAAAAACTGAGAATTCCTCTGTGCCTTGGGATGGTGGATCTGCTTCTAGGCCTCCCTGTCTCTAGTGGCAGAGTTCAAGAGAGAGAACTACTATCTGCAGTAGAGGATGACCAAGTTTGGGACTACTCTGTAAATTAGACATGTCCACAGGACTGGATGAGATGCATCCAGCAGTGCTGAGGCAGCTTCCCGATGTCATTGTAAAGTCATTTTCCATCGTTACTGAAAGGCTGTGGCTTTCAGTAGAAAAAAGGTAAATGTTACATACACCTTTAAAGCAGAAAGGCAAATCCAGGGAATGGCAGGCCATAAAGTCTTAGTCCTGGAAAGATTATGGAGGAAGTCCTCATGACAGCAGTGTTCAGGCATCTAAAGGACAAGGAAGGACTAGGAACAGTCAGCATTTATTAGCATGGATAAATGGTACTTGACCAACCTGGTTGCCTTCTCTGACTGGATCTGTAGATAAGTGGAGGGAAGCCGTAGTTGTTTATCCTGAATTTAGCTAGGCTTTTGACACAATCTCCATCTAGCTGAACTGGGGAGGTAATAGAGGGCATGGGGGCATGAAAAACTGGCTCAGTCATCAGGATCAAAAGGTATTGGCCAATGATTCAGAATATAATTGGTGTCTGGTTAATAATGATGTTCCTCAGGCATCAGTACTAGGACTGATGCTGTTGAATATCTTCACCTGTGACCTGGGCAACAGGACAAAACACACCCTCAGAAACTTCATAAAAGTCTTCAAATCAAGGAAAGTAGTGGATAACTGGAGGACAGGACTGCCTTCAAGACAGACTGGGACAAGATGGAAGAAGGGAGCTACAGGAACTTCGTGAAGTTCAAAGAAGAGAAAGTCCTGCACCTGAGACAGACTAACTCCAGGCAACACTACATGACGGGTGCAGACAGGCTAGAAAACAGTTTTGCAGAAAAGGATTTGAAGGTCCTGAGCAGCAAACTGAACACACTTTCTTTTCCCAAGGAAGGGAAGAGGCCCATAACGTAGTGGGCTGCATTAGCAAAAGCATAGTCAGCAACTCAAGGGACTTGTAGCAAGGGAAATTCCATTTAGACATAAGGAAACAATTTTACACTGTGAGAGGGGTTAAGCAATGGCAGAGGTTGCCCTGGGAAATTGTGAAAGCTTCATCTTAAAGATATTCAAAACTTGATTGTATGAGGCCATGGCAAATAAGATATAATTTGGAAGTTAGTCCTGCTTTGAGCAGGAAGGTGGACTAGATACCACCAGACACGGAGGAATTTAGGTTCCCAACATAAATTATTCTTAAAGATCAAAATGTAAATTATTTTTTCACCCATAACTGTTCAGACATTGAGCATTTGATTCTGAACTGCCATAAGGTACATTTGGTGCACCTCAAGAAGTTGCATGTGTGAGGGGTTAAGGCAATATAGGGAAAAAAGACCATTTTCAAATCAGCTTGTGTTTTTGTGTTCCTGAAGTAGACTGCATTTTGCATCAACATACCTGCCTGGAGAACAGCTAGTGGTGAGCTACATCCAGTGTAGCTCCAGGACCAGCAGCAATATAGTTATACTGATGCACAACTGTACCAGAGTTAAGTAGCCCTGAATAAGAAGATTGCTGCTTAATTCAACCTGAGTGCTCTTAACACAGGTAAAATGCCTCTGGGATTTCAGATAGTGTCTCTGCAATGGTGCCACACTATGTATGCAGTGTCACTGTTACAGGAAGACTACACCACACGATTATAAAACTTTCTAATTGCTATGAATTTGTACCACAGCCAGATGAAATTGTTTTTTCCTGATTTCATCCTGGAAAATAAATATATAAGGGAGTTGAACCTTGATGCTTCGTAATTTTTCAGAAAAGCTCTAGTGATTTGGTGGATAAGCCAATGCAATACTATGTCCTAAACTACAGGAGAAATACGCATGTGCTTGATTTCTTTTCCAGTAGGAAAGTCAAATAGTATGATTCAAAACACTTAGTTTAAGCCCACCAATAGCAAAATTGTAGTAATAAATTTATAGGAAATATTAACATGAAATATGAAATATTATTGCCCATAATATAAATAATAACCACAGTCAGTTTTCTGGTATGTGAGACTTGCTCAGATTTCAACATTTTGTCATACTCAGACAGGATAAGAAGTTGAATTCTTAAAAATAGGTCATGAAAAAAATCAACTTTAGATAATAGCCGACTTGAGTATTTTTTCCAATAATTTTCGATGAATTCACTTTAATTTTGGCCATATTCAGGTATATTTTAACCGAATTTACATGTCAAAATAGGTAGTTTGTATTTTTGAAAATGACAGAAGAAAACAATGCTAATAATTTCAAAGCCTTCTCAGTTTTATATATATATATTTGTTTGTTTAATTTTGCTTTTTTAAAATGATACCAAGCCTTTCCTGCAAGAAGTTTTTTATTTGAAGAGTGAATGCTTTTCAACACCACTACCAACATGCTCTGGTTATTTGAAAAAAAATCCTGTTTTTTTCTACTGCTAGCTGCTGTGAAGAGGGGAGGGAGAGCAGGGGGAAGAGGTGTCTATCATCTTTGCCTTCTATGGTGTATTTTAATCTTTGAATAACATTGGGCATCAGCTGTAAAATATATGAATTAATCACCTTATTCATATAACTGTTTACTTTTATTATACCTCTAAAGGAAATTAAATGAATTTGACCTGTTTCAGCATTTACAGCTGTGTTCATGAAGAAATTTTATTGTGAGTTCCAAAGTTTAAAAATGTTATATTTTGTTTCAGGTATTTGTTTTTTTCTGTTTGAAGACAGAGACACCAGCAAATTCATCTGAAAGAAAGTTTTAAATTTGCCATTCTTTTATGAGTTCTGCAACCATTTTGTGTATATTTACAATTGGACCATGAAAATATTATTTTCACCAACAGATAACAAGTTTAGATTTGAAAGTAAACACTATTTTTCTTCACGCTACTATTTCCAAAACCAAAAAGAGAAATGCAGTTGTTTGCTCTGCTTTGATGATATCCTAGTGGAAAGGAAATTTGGAATTAGAATTTCTGGTGTGACCAGCTCTCTACATGAATTAATGAAGACAACAAAGAAGATATGAATTAATCTCACATCATAGATAGCATGCCACCATCATGGAGATGATCCTATTTGTACTTACAATAAAACAGATTAGTCACAATGCAAATTCTTTAAAGGAAGGAAAATGAAACCTTCTCCATATTCTTATCTGCCACTGTTAGCATTTTGTTAGCTTTCCTCCTTTCAGAACAGTCCATGCTAAACTATCAGAAAATGAGTAAAGACAATGCCTAAATTTCATGCATACTTGCATAGACCAAAGACATTATCATTGTGATACAGAATGGGATTGGAAAAATATGCAGCCCTTGGAAATGGATTAAATGCACATACATTTTGTAATGAGTGACTGTAATGAAAGTCAAATGAATTATAATAAAATATAGAGTTTTAAAAAAGAAAACTACTCAATGCATAATGTTGCTAAGAAAACATTTAACAGTTTTTCACTGCACGCTATTGTCAAAGTAAATAACTACCAAAGACAAACTTACAAAGTGGTTTTAACTCTAATGTGATGCAGAAAGTCAGTCATTTAATTTGTTAATTAGTATTATGCCAGAAACTATCTATTCAATATGAAGCAAATATGTTTACAATCTTATCTGCCATCTGTTTAATAGATGGGAGAATACTTAGAGCTGGGATTCTCAAAGAGGGCTGTTGAAAATTTGTTCTACAATTAGTGGAGCAGATTTTTTAATTCTAAAGGAGTTTTTCATGTTCAGGGAGCACCTCTATGAAGGAAAGAGTACATCACAATGCTGCTATTCAAGATTAGTGATCGCTTATAGCTGCTGGTAGCAGATGCTTGCAAAATGCAGAAGTAAATATATATTTTAAGATATATATACTTAAAAAAAAAGAAAAAAAAAAAAAAAAAGATAATACAGCATTAGATCCAGAACATTAAAGCAGGTTTTGTGAGGAGGTTTTTAAGACCAATTTCATGGCAGTACAATATATAGGTCTGGGTACTTACAACACTCTTCATCTCTTTCTGTAATCAGCAATTTTGCAAGCTTTCTTACAAGAAAGCCCACAATTCTGCAGTACACTAGCCATTAAAGTAAATTCTCAAGGTGCTTTTTAAACTGCATATTAAGAATGGATATTAAATCATCATTTGGGAGGTGGACGAAAATAAAATCTTAGATAATAAAGCATTCTTCCTAGGATTACAACTTCTTTCTTTGCCCTGTTTCAATGTGTTTTAGTTTTGAGAAAGACTATATTATTGTCTAATACTGACAAATATTGTTGTCATTATTTATTAGAAGATAAATTTAGCCCAGACAGAAAACTTCTCCTTTTCTGAAAAGTAAACATCTTTTCCTGCTTAGTTCTTAAAGCTGAAAAATAAAAGAGGTGAGTAAAATCTTAACGTTCATTTTTAAAGTAGGATTTGTAGCTTTAATAATTTTCATTTTACTGGCAATGATTTGACAGGACTGCCGTTTTATATCTAATTGATTTTTACTGAGTATGAATGAAACATCTATTGGAACCAAAGGTGAGCAACATATTTTTAATGGACTACTAAACTAACTATGATTCAAGGATTTTTCATATGTCACAGCAAACTTGAAACCAGGCAAATTTTCTGAGAGGGGATGAGAAAGTGTAAATATTTTTCATAATGAAACTGAACATTTTTGCATTTCTTACAATTTTTCAATATATAAATGACTACTTATAAGTGCATAAATAAATATTTGTAAGTACGTAAATGAAATATGGTACTTACAATGTAGTAAAACAAAATCCTTTCAAAATTTCAAGGCAAAGATGTGCTCCTTACCAGAATAGAGAATGTTTTCAAAAAGCATTCTTGAAAATTGTTTCTATTTTGTTTTTAATAGAAGTGATTGTGCTAACTTTACCTATCTACCTACTGAAAGTGATAAACTTTTCATGCAGGATTTACTTACACTGCCTTGCGTACATCTTAGTTCCCTGAAACATTTGTAAGCTTCTTTTATGTACTTGTGTGTCAACAGGTGAGGTGGTCCCGCAAAGAACTGTGAAGATTTTATTAGTTTACTGTCTTCTGTAGGACAGCAGCACTTGAAATTTGAGCCTTAAGTCTCAGCTTTACGTACCACACTGTACATCCACACTGAAGAAGTATAATGTAGCAATATGTTTCTGTCAAATGGAAAACTGGAAATATTTCTGTTCTTCATACTTGCAGGCAGCAGGTTAGAGGATTTACCTTAAAATTGATCTCTCTCCCTCCTCCCCCCCGAGATAATAATAATTCATTCTGGACAAATTTGCAGCATAGCATTAGTTTCAAAAGGGCATTCTGAATTTTAAAGCCATTATCAGTTTTTACATCGCTGGTGTACAGAATTGTACAGAACTGACTTCTTAAGCTGAAGCAGCTTGGGGAGGGGGGAAGAAGGAGGAAAGCTTTTCTGAGCCCTGGGACCCCTCTATGTAAACAACGTCCTTTGTAGCATGCCCAGCTTACTCTCTTGACATTTTGTTTTGTGATACCCTTATGCGATGAGAGAGGAATTGAGTGGGGAGATCTAGCTACTTTAGCGTAACAGGATTTCGGCCCTAGTGCTTCCATAGCAGTGAATGTGTAACCCCTAGAATATCTGCAGCTGCTAAATATATGTATTTATAGAAAAAGAAACAACAGCAACTGGTTAGGTCAGGAACTCTGTGATTTGGCTGCAAAGACACTAGTATGTACACTCCATCCGTTCTACCTCTCCTCCTTTACCCTTCTCCCCCCAAAATTAATTGCATTTCTAACTAACAAGGTTTAGTTACAGAGGCACCTGACTCCTTCAAACCTTTTGGACACAATACAAAAGTCCAGTAATAGACATTACAGGATTAAATCCATTGTAACATTCTAAAAATCAATTCATCTGTTCCTAATAGTGTTTCAATAGTATCCTAGTAACCTTTTCTGTGAAGCTTCATATGGTCTGTATTTGCAAACACTATTAAAAAAGGCCTTCTTGCATTCAAAAAAAAAAAAGCTAAATCTCTTCACAGAGCTGCTGGAGAGGTGCAGACTCCAATGTGGGCAAGTGTATTTGCCAACATGCCATATGGGAGCCATGGTTGGGACTTTTTTTTTTCTAGAATAATTAAATGTTGATGGCAGAGTTCAAATGGATCATTAAAATTCAAAAGTGTAAGAAACAGATTTTTTCTTATGTTGCTGAACGCTCCAGAGGGCTGAATAGCTAGCAGAAGTGAGGCAGGCTGCAGCAGTGATCAGCGTGTGCTGTGATGGTACTAATTTGATCATAATATAGTCATCTCTGAAGATTACAGCTATTCAATTAAATATTCTAATTAACCTGAAGTATTAGGCAAATGATACTAATTACAAATATTCTCCTGAGATTCACAGCAATGAAAATCCCACTTGCAACTGATACTTCTAGCCAATGTTTCGTAACACAATGTCCTATATCATAGGCTTTCAGAATATTAAAATGCAGTTAATTTGCCTAAACCTCATTTGTTTAATGGCATTAGCATTTTGTTTGAAATTGTAATAAACGTACATCCCGCTTTCAAGTAAAATTTAAAATGAGTGTACTCTTGGGGTAACTTAAGATTCCTGTTTACAGACCTAGCACTTTATTCAGTAAGCGGAACAATTTGAGCTTAACTTTCAGCCATTAAACATATTGAAATTGTTTAAAAATGCTAATAATTTGTCTTTTCAAATAAGAAAAAAAAAGGATATTTTGCAGTAAAATTTCATGATGTTACCCATGTGACCAGTTTCCTACTGTGAGGGCCCCAATGCTTGAACTTGCCTTGTAGTTTTTTTAGTAGAATGTTTGTCTTTTGTAGGTTGTTGGTTTCTGTTTGCTTTTTTAACTCCCGCTCCAGACAAAGCCACACAGACCTTTTTCAGTTTTCTAGCTTCTTCTCTTTACTGCCTTTCACACTGCACATGGACTGGGGGCTCCAGGTCAGGGTGCAGTGGCTTTTCGGGGCTCTGATTCCTGTGTGGAGCTTCTGCATACCCTGCACACGAGTGCTTTTCTCATGTCATTTGCAGGGACAGCTCAGCTACTTTACCTATCACTGCACTGAGCGGATAACTTTGTTGTCTATATGAATTAGGCAGAATGCTACTTTGAAAATACAGCACAAAGCAGATCATTCAGCTAAAAAACCACAAAAAAACAGGTGGGGCTCCTGACCACATTTCTTGGTGGGTTTTGTTCGTTTGTTAGTTTGTTTGTTTGTTTGTTTTGTCATGGCATGAACAGGGAAGGCAGAGATTACCTACTTTAAAAATTGGCTCCTTAAAAAATAATTAGTTGCAGTTATAGAAACAGAACAGGTAGCAGGCTTCAAGTGCTGTTTAGGACCCTCTTCTATGCCCACCGCCTTGTTAGAAGGATAAAGGGACGGGAGTGCTTCTGGCTTTCCACATGTTGCCTGTTGATTCTGTATGCTTTAAAGAAAAGAGATCAGAAAAAAACCTTTCCCAGTTTTAGTGCAATTTTATCAATACTGCTGCAAAGCATTATAAAAGTTTAACTGATGTGACTAATGCCTTCCTGTGAACATATTCCTCATCCTCAGACTCTGTGGTACTTGACTGAAGAGAATCAAAATGCTAATCCTGTACCTTTTACCTCACCCTCTGAGGGATTGCTAAGGGCTAAAACCAACCAACCAAACAAAAAGATTACCAGAATTTCAGGTGTAAAAATATCACACAATCAAACTGCAGCAATGTGAACAAAGCTAAACCAAATACAGTATGAGTGACTGTAATTTTCATGCAGTAATTGGCAAAAGCATAGTTCAGTATTTGTACTGGAAACACTGGAAGAATTTGCAACAGAGAAGACCTTTCCCTGACAGTTTCCAAAATAGAAAGAAATGCAAGTATTACATTTCCTCAGATCTCAGAAAATTTAGAACAATTTGTGTCTGAAACATGCTGAAATCATTAGACCTAAACTTGGAGAAGAGGGAGTCTGCAGAGATGGCATCATGCTGCCATATGACCTTTCATGGAGCAGGAAGGAGACACAAGGGAGCACGTAGTAAACTTGGGATAAAAGAAAATCCTGGGCAGACTGTGTGCAGCCCTTGAGAGACGTGTAAGGACTGGGGTTTTTGTTTGGTTGCTTGATTTTGATGTCTTTCTTTGGTTGCTTACTTTTAACCCTTTTATAGCTGTTTTTCCTTTGGTGCTGTTAGAGCTTGTTGAAATGATTCAATGTCCCTCTCTTTCCTCCCAGAGTTAAGTAGAGGGTTTATATCACCTTATTCTGACTCAAAATCAGCTGATAGTTTGCGTCTCTCCTTAGGTCAGCACATAGATTAGGATGCTCTATGATTATAGAAAAGAATGTGAAATACATTTAATCAATCCATATTAACTCAGATCCACGTCTATATAACAGAAATCTGTATTTAGGAGCGTACCTGTACTGGACTGAGCTTAAGGAAGGCTTGGAGAAGTAGGCAGAGGCAGAAAGAAAAGACAAGATTCAAGTAGAGTAATATGCTTTCATCTGCTCCCCTTTTTGTTGTGTGCCGTGGAGGACCAGACACATCCACTGACATGGAGGAGTAGAAGCAAAAGGAAGGTTGCGACTCACACGCGGTGAAGCACAGTACAGCATGGACGGCTGACTCCTCAGCGAGTGCCATCACTGAGCCCGCTCAAACAGGACAGGGAATTTAAATGAAAATGAGGGGCCAGCTCAGAGATGGCAGGAAAGGTATTTTTCAGGTCCAGATCCCCATTTCTGTTGTCATTCTCAGCCCTCATTTAAATTCTCAGCAAAACTGTGAGATGAACAAAACCAAACAAGCAAACACAATGAGGCAACCGGCAAGGGAAAGCTAAGGAGAGGGAAAAAAAAAAAAAAAAAAAGAAGAGGAAAAAGACAGCAAAAACAAGGAAAGAGGGAGAGGAGCTGCGGGGTGTACATGTATGTCTTGTCCAAAGTCCTGCAAAACTAACTGCAGCTCTCTAGAGAATCATTGTGCTATGAAGAAATAAGCACATTCCACTGCCCTATTAGCCCCTGAATGAGGTGGCTAAGAATAAAATACTGTATACATACATATCGTAAAGGAGAATATTTTCACATTTACCTGTAGAGTAAGAGAGCAAAATGATACAGTCTTTACTTATGCAGGGAGTTAACATAATGCAGTGATCAATGGGTACATTCTTGTGGGGGAGTGAATCTACTAGACCAATTTACTTTTATAAAGGAAATGAATACACTGATGTAATAAAATTGTCATGTACTGCATTGATCTCCTTGCTGCAGAGGAAGTGAGGAGGAACTTAAATTTATATAAAATTAATATAATGGAATAATAAATGCACAAGGGTTGATATTACAGTACAGAGGTACATATTTACAAGAGAAAAAAGTACAGTGAAGTGATCCACTTTTATAAGGGGAGGACATTTAAAGGAATCATTTCCACATCTACAGAAGCAGGAAGCATGGTAGGTCATGCTTTGTAAAGTAGTGAACACATAACAGTGCAGGAAGTACAATAGTGGGAAACCTAAGGATATTATTAATTTTTGCTGGCCACAAATATTACATAGCAAAGACATGCCTCTCTGAGCAGCTTGGTGGAATGACAGTCAGGGAAAGAAAATGTATGACAATGATATAAAAATGAAGGGCTGGCCCAGCATATAGGGACATCAAGCAAACTCAGGCTGCTCTGTGGAACCTGCGGGGCATTTGAGCCATCACCATTAAAGGTTATCACAATGATTTCCTCAGTCCAGGTGGTGCAGATGCTGTATTTTGCCCCATACCATCCACTGGATAACCAAAAATAAATGACTACGGTAAAAATGTATGGGTGATGATAGTTATAACGAAGGCAGGATCTCAAACTGAATGAAATGGAAAGCAAAGAATGAGTCAATCTGGGAACTTGTAGGGTTTCTACGTGTAGCCAAAGTCCTGCTTAAATCAGTGACCTAGATGATTGAGCCTTATTATCAGACTAACTGTATATTAAGTGTGTGTGTGGGGAGACACATTATGGCCTGTACTATGCAGAAGGTCTAACAGTCTTCCTTGGCCTTACACTCTTAAATTAGACCCAGTCCTTTTTTCCTTCTGCAGGTCAGAAGGGATGGCTTTAGGGTAAAATATATGAGAGGAAAGAGAAGATCACTGCTTCTGAAACACTGATTCATTCCTGTCCCCATCAGAGTCCTTTTTAAGGAAGTGATGGTAATCCCAAAATGACCTCACCCTTGTCATATCTGGTTGTGTTGATCTAAAACAGGATAAGGAAATAAGCAGTGTGCCTGTCTGCCAGATTCTTAATGATTAAGCTCATAGACAGCAGGACCAAGCAAGGGCAGGGTTTTATGCAGCTGACCTGCAGGCTCACTTTAATGATGGACATGGAGAAGTCCTCAAAAACATCTGGAGTTTCTTCTTTTAGAGGTGGTCAGACTGCACACTTTGTGGCTTTTGTGGTCCACCTTGAATTTTCCTCTGAGCAGAAATCTTGGAGGAATACTGAAATGGCAATCCTGATGATAATTCCTTCTATAGTGTCCCAAGGTCATAATCTCATCACCCATGAACACAGACAGGATAAGTGGTCGGTCCATTTTGCCCTTTACTGCTTCACAGTGTGATGTAGGCAGGCTCCTTGACATTTTCCTTTTAATTCAGACTTAACATGTTCATTGCTGAAGAACAGAGCCCATGCTCTGACTAAGCCAGTCTTTTGTTCTGCTTCTTTTCCTCTTTTGCTGTTCCTTTTCTTCAGACCGTCCTTTTTCATGCTTGCTCTTCTGCTTTTTCACAGAATCACAGAATTGCAGAAGGATTAAGGTTGGAAGGGGTCTCTGGAGGTCATCTTGTCCAATCCCCCTTCTCAAGCAGGGCCACCTACAGCCAGTTGCCCAGGACCATGTTCAGACAGCTTTTGAATATCTACAAGGATGGAGACTCCACAACCTCCCTGGGCAACCTATGCCAGGGCTTGGTCACCTTCACAGTAAAAAAGTGTTTCCTGATATTCAGAAGGCACCTCTTGTGTTTCAGTTTGTGCCCATTGCCTCTTGTCCTGTCAGTGGACACCACTGAAAAGAACCTGGCTCCATCCTCTTTGCACCTTCCCTCCAGGTATTTTTATACATTAACAAGTTTCCTCCTGAGCCTTTTCTTCTCTAAGGTAAACAGTCCCAGTTCTCTCAGCCTTTCCTCATAAGGCAGATATTCTAGTCCCTTAATCATCTTTGTGGCCCTTCATTGGACTCTATCCAGTATGTTCATGTCTCTCTTGTACTGAGGAGACCAGAACTGAACACAGTACTCCAGATGTGGCCTCACCAGTGCTGAGCAGAGAAGAAGGATCACCTCCCTTGAGTCTCTGGCAATACTTTGTCTAACGCAGCCCAGGATACCATTAGCCTTCTTTGTTGCAAGGGCATGTTGCTGGCTCATGGTCAACTTGGTCTCCACCAGGACTCCCAAGCAATAGGGCCACATTTTCCCTATTTTCTTTCTTTTGTAGCTTATGTACTTACAGAAGCCCTTCTTGTTGTCTTTTACATGCCTGGCCAGACTCAATTTCATTTGGGCTTTAGCTTTCCTAACTTCGTCCCTGGGTGCTCAGATAATGTTTCTGTATTCCTCCCAGGTTACCCATCCTTGTTTCTACCCTCTGTGTGCTTCCTTTTTGTGTCTGAGTTTGGACAGGGGTTCCTTGTTCATCCATGCAGGCCTCCTGGCAGTTTTGCCTGACTTCCTCTTTGTTGGGATGCATTGCTCCTGAGCTTGGAGGAGGTGATCCTTGAATATTAACCAGCTTTCTTGGGCCCCTCTTCCCTCCAGGGCTTTATCCCATGGCACTCTACCAAGCAGATCCCTGAAGAGGCCAAAGTCTGCTCTGCTGATGTCCAGGGTTGTGAGCTTGCTTGCCACCCTCCTCCCTGCCCTCAGGATACTGAACTCCATCATCTCATGCTCACTGCAGCCAAGGTTGACTTTGACCTTCACATCCCTAATGAACCCCTCCTTTTTGGTGAGTAAGATGTCCGGCAGAGCACCTCTCCTCATTGGCTCCTCTAATCACTTGGAGGAGGAAGTTCTCATCAGTACAATCCAGGACACTCCAAGATTGCTTATGTCTTACTGTGCTGTCCCTTCAGCAGATATCAGGGTGATGGAAGTCCCCGATGAGGACCAGGGCCTGCAAACATGAGGTTGGTCTTATCTGTGATGGATTGAGACAGGGGTTCCTTGTTCATCCATGCAGGCCTCCTGGCAGTTTTGCCTGACTTCCTCTTTGTTGGGATGCATTGCTCCTGAGCTTGGAGGAGGTGATCCTTGAATATTAACCAGCTTTCTTGGGCCCCTCTTCCCTCCAGGGCTTTATCCCATGGCACTCTACCAAGCAGATCCCTGAAGAGGCCAAAGTCTGCTCTGCTGATGTCCAGGGTTGTGAGCTTGCTTGCCACCCTCCTCCCTGCCCTCAGGATACTGAACTCCATCATCTCATGCTCACTGCAGCCAAGGTTGACTTTGACCTTCACATCCCTAATGAACCCCTCCTTTTTGGTGAGTAAGATGTCCGGCAGAGCACCTCTCCTCATTGGCTCCTCTAATCACTTGGAGGAGGAAGTTCTCATCAGTACAATCCAGGACACTCCAAGATTGCTTATGTCTTACTGTGCTGTCCCTTCAGCAGATATCAGGGTGATGGAAGTCCCCGATGAGGACCAGGGCCTGCAAACATGAGGTTGGTCTTATCTGTCTGTAGATGGATTGATCCACTCATTCTTCCTGGTCAGGTGGCCTATAGCAGACACCCACTATAATGTCACCTTTACCTGTCCACTCTTTAATCCTAACCCATAAACTCTCAGTTGGCTTCCACCCCGAGGCAGAGCCCCGTGCACTCCAGCTCCTCTCTCAAATAAAGGGAGACTCCCTCTCCTCATGCTTCCATCCTGCATCCTGTACTTCCTCAAAAGCCTGTATCCCCACCATTGCAACACTCCAGTCATGGGAACCACCCCACCACATCTCTGTGATTCCCAAAATATCATAGCCCTGCAACTGCATAAGGTCTCTAATTGATGATGTTTATTCCTCATACTGCATACATTAGTATACAATTTTCCTTTTCAGAGTTCAGATACAAAGGCGATGTAGGAGATAGCTAGAGGATACTTGATGTAAATAAGTAGTCCAAATAAAAGGGCAAAGATCAGCACAGAAGTTGCAATTTAGCAAAAGCTATGGGCTTTTTAAGTAAAATACTACAAAGCGTGAAAATGGATTTCACTAAATGAGAAGTTGTACCTCTAAAATTCCAAACTCTTGGAAGAGGCCACATTAAACTATATTTAATCTCTGTAGCCCACCCTACATCTGAATCTTAACTTTTTTTTCTCTGCTAAGTCTGTTGAGGACATCTCTGTTATGTGATGAGTGAATAAAAAAGTGAGGTGTTTCCTTATTCCATAAATTCAGTATAATTTAGTGCTTTGAAACACTATAATACTATAATATGAACAAATGCTACTGTTCAGAGGGGTAAACTTAGAAAGCTGTTCCGCAGAGATTGTTGGAAGTGTTATAATTCTCACAAAAAATCAAAGGCTAGCTCGTCCTTTCTCCTGGCATTACAGCCTGTGTATAGCAACAAAGCTATGGAAAGGATTTCCTGGGGCATTGAATCAGGTTTGTACACATCATGGAAAACCATTTCATAAAATCCTGTTTATCCACAGATGAAGGTTTTTTGCTCAGATGCCCTCAGTGTTCTGCATGCCCTGCCTGTGTTGGAAGGCTGTTAGGAAACAGTGACCCAGAGCATCTCCATTAGTTGTCAGAGACTGTTCCAGATTACATATCTGAGATGACAGTTTGGGTTTAGATATCAGACAAGTTCTAGCAGGTGCTTAACCCAGGGGATCCAAAGCCACGATGAGCGCTTTGGCAAATTCTGGATCCCGTTTCAAATCCCTCTTCCAAATTTTGGAGCAGCCCAAAGTAGGATCATGGGCACTGATCCATCTCTTGAAAAATACAGGCTGGGGTTAGATGAGTGTTTTACGGAATAATTTCACTGCGGTATTAGGAGGGATTGCTTTTAAAAGAAATTAAGCTAGTGGAAAAATCAGGCATTCTTGATAGCTTGACTTGCTTCTCTAGCAAGTGAAACAATGGGAACCATTCTGGGCAGCACTTTATCCTTTACTTGCAACTAGTTGTGGTTTTAACAGTTTTATTTTCAACTTTTTCTAAATTCCCCTAAAATTTCTAATTCCCTTTTCTCTGTTCGTAACTTTCTCTCTCTGATGCCACTTTTATTACTATCATAACTTTGCTTCCTAGATTGGCAGTATTTTGCCAACCAGGCCAGCCAAATTGTTGCCTCTGATGATTTTTGGCAGTGAGTTATCACTCTGTAGGGTCACAAAACTAGAGCATGCATAACTAAATTTGTCTAAGGGAAAAATACAACATTCAAATAACACTTTTAACCCAGATATCATGAATTTTTAATATTATCACACTGCTTGCTGCTTCCAAACACCTGCTACAGCCAGAAATTCAGGGATTTTTACCCAAAGTGAGCTAGACCTCTATACTACCTCATTTTAGTACTAACATATGCACTCTTAAAATGTTTATATGTGATTCATAAAGAGTACATTCATTCCATTGTGCATACAGGCACATATGAATTTGGATGCACATATATACAAATTGTGTGTGTGTGTTTGTGTGTAAATACTCAGCTATGTAACTCCATGATTTTAATTAAAGTGTACTTGTCTTTTCTCTAGAAAAGCAAATATTATAAAGCATCTATTACCTATCTGGATACTCACATACTAGCAGAGGGCCTACAATTATGCAACTATTTTAAAAACAACCCCCACTCCTCTAAAATAACAACTGTGCAACTAATGTAAGGAAAATAATTCTACTCAGAATAAAATTAGTATGAAATCAGGGAAGTGTGAAAGGCTGCAAAGTAACTATTTTGTTACATGTTTTTATGACATAATTATATTGATCTGAAAGACACTCATCCAGAACCACAACCTTTTATACCCAAAGAAAAAGCCTGTATAATCTTTTCAATCACTTGATATTCATGGTCTTACTCAAAGGTCTCTGAATATGTCATGTGTGTAATACCAATGCAAAATTTGGCACTATAGTCACTACCAGCAATATGTTTCAATAAGGTAATTTTCTTGCTGCCTAAGAACATCAGCAGGGTGCAATCCTGAACAAAAACAGACTATGACATCTTATTCAAGCATACATCTGGAGGACAAAACTATACTTTATTAAAGGAAAATGGGATTTCAGGATTGTTTTGACAAGCAGTAAAAACACGCACCTCACTTTACATACAGTACATAGTTTTAAATTCAAAGTGCTTGTGTAGCCATCGTTAAGTAAAGGCTGGAAGAAAAATACTGACATTCTCACTGCGTAATGCAAATATACAAATGAAAACTTACAATATATATTGTGTATATTTTTGTACTGGGCTAAATAATATGAAACTAAGATGTAAAATATCATTTTCCTTCTTTTATCTGTAAACAAATCCTTTTGTATACTTAAGAAGGCAGCACACATGTTTATTCTTTGTACAGCTAGCATATAGATGCTTTCTAATGCTGGGTATGATCATTCATTTCCACCAAGTGTGTTTGGTTTTCTATTTTATTTTTATATTTTGTATTAAAATTTTCCTTTTCCTGTGTTCCCAACCACCTCCACAAGTAATCATTATGTTGGAGGTCTTTTTTAAGGGAAGAGGAAACAGTCTAAATGATGCTTTTTTAAAAAAATATATTTCATCATAAAGTATATGCATTTTTAGTGTTGGATTCTCCTTAGAATATTAAGATACCAGGTCAGATACTGAATAGTGCTGAACATGTCTCTTGTGAGGTACTAAGCACGTGGTGCTAAGAGATCATACAACAATAGATTTTTGTCA
>NW_009199752.1:4766-11311 GCF_000690835.1 Fulmarus glacialis | reverse complement strand
GAATCAGCTCTTAGGACCATCTGCCTTTCTCTAGGGTAATTTTTATCGTTGCACTTTGAAGTGGTCAGTGAGCATGTCTAAAATCTGTTCCTAAACTTGAAAAACACTGATTTAGTGCTTTGTGCATTAGAAACATATTGATATGGAGAGCATGAATTGAGCAGTTTGGCAAGATTGCAAGCTAAAAGGAGGCTGTGTCATTATAGCTCTAAGTGAAAACATCAAAAAAAAAAGTCACTGATACTCCCTACCATTTGTACCATAAATTACCACCAGATTTGTTGTCATTTGTTTATCTGAAAACAGATTTATACTCTGTTATTTGAAAACTGTAATATGTTTTGTTGCCCAAAAGCAAGCACTTTTCAGAATATTATGCGTTATGACAACCATCTCTGCTGGTAATGCACTGTTAGAGTGGATGTAGTACAGGACTGAGCATACTTAATATACACAATGCCAAGGTTATTTGGAAGATCCTAGCCTAATTTATTTGACTAATAACACTATTAAGCAGCTAATAGGGCGATTTTAACCAAACTGAAATCTTCAAGTTATACAGCTTACCTCAATTATCACCTCTGTCAGATCTGAAATTATTGATGGCTGCTTTGGACTAATCCCCTTGAAATCCATACTACACTTTATTACTGCTGTTTCTGCATATTCAAAATGCCCATCACTGCAAAGGGAAAATGTCATCGGTAAACTGGAGGCTTGACAGCAGGACTGAAAGGGATGCATGCTAAAAGAAATGACAGTGACGGATACTTTAGCATGGCTGTGGCTGTTGAAGTGAGTGATGTTGGACCAAGAGCAATTTGTAAACTGATTTATTTTCATTTCCATTTCCATTTCCTTTCCTCCAGAAGATGCACTTTTTTTGGAAGATGCTAAACTCTGTTTTAATTTTTTAAGTTTTTTTTTATTAGTTCCTTCCTCCCTAAGAAAGTTAAAAGGCTGTTTATGGAGAGGCTGCTGAGGAAAGGGAGCATGGGTATTGTTACTCTGTGGAGTTACACAAACCCTTTGCAAACATCCCTTTAGTGGCCATGTTTGGGTAGACAAGCCCGGTTCAGTTTTCCCTTGCTATCTATAAAGAACATTCCTTTAAAACCTACTGCGCATTACAGCCAACAGTAAAAATAAAACACTGCAAATGATGTAGTGAAGAGCAATGTTATGCCATTTGCTAAACATACCAAAATCCCTTCTCTGGATTATGATCTGGTTTTTTTTCCAGTGCTAGAAAGGTCACATGTTCACAGTATACACATTATGGAATAAAGCACTTGAAGACATAATTCCAAAACCAAGGAAAACACTTCCCCTAAAACAAGACACATGAAACCAGTCTCATGAGAAAGACTTCTCTATGATCCTGAGTCAAGTGGAAAAATTAAATATTATACAACTTTCACACTGCCCAAAATAATGGATTTGCAAACCATAAAACTGACATTAGGACTTAAATTGGAGATTTGTGACATGAGCTTCTGGCCACACAAAACTGCTTAAAAAGATCTTGCAAGTGTGTACTTCAGTTTTATTTATGTAGACCAGTATTCTTGTTTGCATGTGTACCAGAAAGCATCTCCTTTGAAGGAACTGGACTCTAACATTGCATCTCGCTCACCCACATAAAGCACTTCAGATATTACCAGGTAACATTCATTTGCCAGTGGTTCATCCTTCCTGCGGCTCACATCTCCATCCAGCCAAGGCAACAAGGCGAAGAAAATGCCGTGCCCCGCGCCACCACTTAGGGCTACTTGCACATGCTCTGCGTCAGGAGAAGAGATATTCATCCCATCCCATCCCATTCCATCCCATCCCGTCCCCGCAGCATACTGCTGTGCTACAGTGCAGCAAAAAACAGAGTTGAGCTATTTTGTCCCACACAAAAGTATTTTCTCTGAGGGTTGAGAGAGCAACTTGCTCTCCAAGCCAAAGCCTTCAAAGAGCTTGGGAAGGGGAGGACGGGGAGCTTGCCATCTGTTCACTGAGTATGATGGGCAGAACAGCCAATTCTGCATACCTCCTTGAGTGACATTTTTAAATGGATGTGAATGAAATCAGCAGCTGTCAGAAGAGCTGAAGGCATAAGAGAATCTGGACAAACACATTAATGTGAAATATTTGTTGTTTAGGTCAAGGACACCAAATTTAAAAACAAAACAAAACAAAACAAAACAACAGGTTTGTTAAAGGCAATTTACTGCCAGAAATACTTTTTTTTTTTCTTCCTGTTTTGTTTTTTTCATATCCAATTATAAGCATTTAGTTTTACCTGCTTTCACCATTGGTCATTCCACTAGACACTTGTATGTCACTCCATCCCCAAGACTAACAAACAGTATTTTCACAGTCAGATCCTACAGAAAATGTTCAGTAGAAATGTCACTTTCCTCACTGTCTCTGTGCTTCCTAACCATCTGTGATCCTCCAGCCAGTCTCACCTGGTACTTTATTTTCAGCACAGTGTCAGCCTGTTTATGTCAGTAACCAGACTATTTAACAATCTTCATTCTTGCCAAATTCTGGCATGCTGCAGTACAGTTTCATGATTCTTCAAAATATTTTACAGGTGTGTCTGAAGTATGTACTGGGGAAGTAAATTGGGAAGGATCTCAAAATTATCAAGTGAAATTAGCACATTTTATATATATACACACACACATATATATATACACACACAGGTATAGTCAGTACCTGGTCTTTTACTAAAATATATTTTTCTGTGACAAACTTAACTATACTTAACTGTATACTTACACATTATGGAGGAAATCATCATCTTGACCTCAGGTAATGAACCATGCATGTGTTGAAATGTGAAGATTTATACCCCTGGCATTTCTGTATTAGAATTAATGAAACCAAAGAGGTCATTGTACATTCATATAAATGCCGGGACTAATATAAATTTATTTTCATCCATCTTTTAAGATTGACCTATATCATGCAATTTATAGCAACCCTTTTATTGCATAAACTTCCAAAAGAAGGAATGAACAGTCAAAGCTGGTAAACCCTCTGCAGATTAATGATGGAAATCTTTTTTACAGTCTTTGAAAGAGCACAGCACATATATACAGATGGCAATGAAAAACAATTTGTGGGGTAGGAGATGCATATATTTGGCAGGGTGGGAAGGGGGGGAAGGAAACACACATCATATTTTTCCTGCCAGCACGAGTTTAGCAGTCTTCCCATTATCAGTGATCAAAACCTTAAATCCCATCTTTCTGTCTTTGTAGGTACTTCACTTAATGCAGTGTAGGCAATTTTAGTATCAAATAAAACCTCACTTAATATGGTGGATGAAAAAAATGTCTTTCATTTTGGTTAAATTTAAGCCCTACAGGTGACTGGGGAGGGGAAAAAGAAGAAGGAAAGGAGGAACAAGAATGCCAAAAGCCAGAAGGCTAAAGCAAAGTTCACTAAGAGGTGTGAACAGAGTAGCAGCAGTGAACAAGCAGATGGGAGCAGTGAAAATCTGTGCAGGACTGGGCAAAGAAGGGCTAGATGTGAGAAAGAGGAGTGCTGGCAGAGCTTAGTCTCAGCACTATGAGCTGACTCCTCCTGCGTGGTTCCTGTTGTGCCCATTATTAGCAGAGGAGCACCACTGCAGCAAAACAGATACCTGAAGTATCAACAGTTCTGCCTTCAGCTGAAAAAATAAAATAAATCTGCAATATCTGGCTAACCTCTCAGGCTGAAAGAAAGGAAATCTGTGAAGTTACAAGTTTATTCACAATGTATGAGGTTAAATGTTTGCTTCATTCTTTCAGGGTTAGGACTTATTGAAGGACATACTTATGGTATCTTGAAAAGTATTTAAAGAAAAACCTGTAAAATTATATTCTCAGAAAATTTGGAAATGCTGCAATTCATTCAAACTTTTGCTACACATCGTCTTTCTCTTCAATCTCTCAGAAATGCTGACAAAAACCACTTTTTCATAACAACTTAATCCTGAGTTATTACATAGTACTTCTCACAGACTATAACAAAAACAGGTCCCTTTACAGGAATAATCCTGATGAGGTATGATATGGTGCAATAGTGTTACTCAGGGATTCTGAGTAGAATGATACATAACCAAAAACTTAAAAAAAATAATAGTAGCCTAATGTTAATGTCCATATTTTTATTTAGGCTAGCTATTGCTGAGTCACGCTGGCAGGACATTCCCTAATTCTGCCTAGGGCATATAAGGCACATTAGCTTTTGAAAGGCCTTAGAGGACAGTTTCTGGAAGGAAAATCTATGAACAGGCACAGACATTATTACTGCTTTTGAGTTATCAAAAAAAAAAAATTAAAAATACAAGCACCATGAAGGGATTAATTTGGTCACCAACTAGAGTGTTATGCTGGTGGCAGGGCAAGAGCTCAGCCTAACTCACATACAGGAAATAGCTTGGAGATGAAAGCAAACCTGTGTGGTCCAAGCTGCCTATAAGCTACTTTATGCAGAAATCTCATAGCTCTCACATATTTAATACAGCTCCACAAGGATTGTATTATAGGCTCCAAGAGATTCAGATAATTAAGAGCCTTTGTTTAGAACAGACATACGGGGGATTGCATTCCACCAGAACCTACCAAAACGCAAGGATTTCTAAACCTGGGAGAAGCCTCAACTCCTTTAATTTAGACATTGCTTCCTCCAGTTGATGGCAAATGCTTAGATTTACTGTCATAAATTATTACAAGCACAACTAAAATTTCCTCGTGGCATTTCTGAATTGTGTGTATTTTAACTGAATTAGATAACACATCTTCTAGTCTCTACCTAGAAGCCAAATAATAGACCATTCTTATACCCCAAGGCAAAAAAGGGAAGACATACTCCTACCACATGCATACTTCACAACTAATTCTTACCTTCTGTTTTCATCATGATTTTTGATAATATTTTTCATTTCCAAATTTGTGAATGGGACTTGGAACAAGAAGTGCTTGAAATATAATGAGTAATCTTGATATTTCGATCTCAGTTTTGTGATTCACATGTTTCAGATAATCCTGAGAAGGCTGGGATAAATATCCAAGCTTTTGAATGTTTATCCAGAGGAATCCAAATAAAAAATAATGGGCTATTAACAGGAAATTGATTATTTCCCTAAGAACAGCTCTTGTTGTTGTACCACTCTGGTATGACAGAAGCACCAGCTGGGGTAGCAGAAAGAATTACCTGACCTGCTGATTCATAATTTTATGGCTGTGTTTCTGATATATATATCTATATATGTCTATATCTATATCTATCTCAGTGTCCTTCCTTATGGATTGCAGCCCATAAATAACATGTGTGTTTATGCTGCATACTGACAAAACAGTCAGGACAAAGGAAACATGCCTGAAAAGAACAAAAGAAGAAATACAAAGAGGCAAGAAGTTACTCAGAAGAAAAGATGCCCTTGGAGTTGGTCAAAGATAAGTGAAAATGAATAACATGCAATTTAGATCAGAATTCATCTTTGATGAAAACCCTGTGTTTAGAATATGATGGTGACATCAGAGCAGTTAAGCCTCTAGTTTACCAGGCTGAATAAACAAAACAAATATCTTTGATTTGTTTCTGCTTTTTGCTTGACTTTTCATCCCCATGCTCAGCCTTCATATGTTTTATTGGCAATTTATACAGTCAACAGAAGACACCAAAGCCTTAGCAACAAGATCTTCTGATGTACAAACAAAATGCATTTAATTTGACTCAGTGTATTACAAGCATTATAATCCCTCTTCTGATTTCAACATGATCGACTAATCTCATCTGCTCAGAGGGATAAGCCTTGTCTCAGCCATGATGACAGGCTTAGAGAATGATAAAAATTAGGGCATTCTCACAGATTATATACTGTAACAACAGATAAGGCTTATGAATAAAGAATTGACTACAGGTGGTTATTTGTAGAAATGTACTAGATTAAGGGGTTAATGTTAGAGAGGTACAATGTCATTCGTAGTTAAATCATAGATACACACAAGTGTGGGAAAATCTTTCTCGCCTGTGTAAACATCAGGGGAGATGAAGCAAATTTCATAGCTCGTTTCACCAGTAGTCAGAATGAGCAAGTACGTTCTCAATAAAAGGATAACCCTAATTTGCACTCTAGAAGTTCAGTTTGATAACTACTTGTATTGGGTAAAACAGAGAGGCAAAAAAAATGGCCTGGGATGAGACGGCAAGAGAAATATTACCATGTTTTTTTCTAACTGCCAAAAATGCTTCAGTTTAGTCTGCTGTTGTTCCCAGGTAAATTTAGTGCTTATAATTCTTCTGTTTGGATTTGTAAAGAACATATGGTGCAGCAATAATGGAGGAAGTGCATGAGGCAAGGGGTAAGCTTTCTAACCATTGAGCAAGACCGCTATATACACCCATCTTACCAGCAAATGCTAGCCTTGGGTGATTAAATCTCAGTGCATTGCTGTGAAAAAGTAATGAAACCCATACAGTAACAATGCAGGAAATGCAATTACATGCCATCTGCATGCTAGATTCACATTTAATCTTCCTGGAAAAAAAAAACC
>NW_009199752.1:2009-4741 GCF_000690835.1 Fulmarus glacialis | reverse complement strand
TCTGTTAAGCTTAAGTAAATGAAAAGAAAAAGTAAATAATAATTCGTTTTCTAACACTATACGAACTTTTAAACCTGTCTTTGGAAAACACTTCCTATGTATCATATTAATATCATGCGTTGCATACTGATCTGCAGACATTTAACGGAAACATTTGTGGAGCAAAGGATTAGGTTATCACAAATTGTTTTAAATAAAATTACTTTATTAATACTAATAAATGATGTCTCAAAACTAGCTATAAAATTAGATACCATACATATACAATATAGTGCAAATAATCATTATCTCTACCTTTCTTAATTATTATAACTTACCACATATTCTCTTCACAACAAACAAACAAACATCTTGCTTCTAGCTCTCTCTTTATTTAATTGATAAGTGGTGTAGAATTTTTTATTTTTTGTATCGGGACTTTAGATCCTGAATACCTCAAGTTAAGAAAGCAGAGTCCCATTTAATACTTATTTATGTGATGGTAGAAAAATAAATATATGCATTCAGTGACTGCTGAAATTAATAGGTGACTACAATACTGGATATATATATGTTTCTACAATGTTAATGATTATAATATTTAAAAGCAAACAATTAATAAATATGACTGAATTAGTTCTCAGAATGAAGCACCAAGGAACAAAGTGGTTGTACATTGTATAATAACAATAATATGAATTTATAATAATATTGTTTCACACCCATAATCTACTAGAGTAGATTTAGAGAGAGGGGCTGACATTATTAAGAGTTTAAGTTTAAACCGCTTGAACTTAATGCAAACTGAATGAGCAAGCTGGAAAGACCAAATATCTGTTTTGTTTCCATAGGAACTCCTCCCACAGAAAGCTGCCACCAAATGCTCATTGGCAAGTAGAAATGCACACGTAAAGCATGTATAGCAGCACGCACACAAGGAGTTCCCCTGTTGCTACCTGTTTGCTCACCAGCAGACACGTGCAAACCAGCCTGTGAAGAGCCCTGGAGAAGTGGTACTGCAGACAGCAATAGGCACGTCAGTTCGACAAACTAGGTGTGCCACTTATCCAGAATAATTGATATGTACTGCTGGGAATGTGCTCCCCAGCAATCATCCTACTTAAAATGTGCATGTCGTCTTTCTAGGATGCCAATTAAGTGTATCCTTCTGTAGTCGTTGACACTAGATTAAACCTTACGGTTTAAACAAACATTAGAACTGCATAAACCAGAAACAGCATGACATGTCTGACATTTTCCTGGCTCATATGGCATTACATCACTATGCCACGATCCAAAGTCATGATGCAGCATTTTCCTAAAGGACATCTGCTTTGATATGTGTCATGTACAATGACACCACATTAACACGATCTTCTACTCTGGAAATACGTGTAAAGACTTTTTTAAAAATAATGATAAAAATGCAAGGAAAAAATGGAATCAAGGCTGCAGATTGATGACAATACTGTAAAAGAGTTATTAAAAATACCTTAACTGTCTCATAAATATAACTCATGTATGAGCACAGAGGTTATCTAACTGGGTAAGAACATGACACTAGAAACATTATGATAATGAACCCACATCGCGTATTAAAGAAGTAAAAAATCAAAAGCATCGTTTTCAAACAAAGCTTGGAAGAACTTGGAGAAATCTGAAGTCTGAGGAAAAAGTGAGCAGCACCAGTATAGTTTTAATATAATTTTTGTTAAATTGGTCGAAACCACTGGTGTTGAAACCGTATCATCCCTCATATATCAATAACATCTGTTTGTGGTAACTCTGGTATATAAAAATCTTGCCACTTTGTAACTGCAAAAGAAAATCATGCATCTTAATTTAAGTCTTAAGTACTGGTTTATAGCAGAGGTGACAGTCCCAGACGGTTGCTGGTTCTAATGCTCTGTCAGAAATCTTGCAGGTGCGCCTGCTTTTTGGCTCACGGATTAAAAAAACAGGCCTTGGAAGATGAAGGGGTGCAAATACAGGAACGTCTTGGGCCCTTACCTTTGGATGTAAGTGAGAATGGAAAGCACGACAGCTCTTCAGGTTGCAGAGGTTGATTTAAGATACTTTTGTTCACTGAGATTCCTGAGATCTTTCTCCAATGGTGTATATTTACACTCTCTATTGGTTGCCTACAGGCATAGCAGGTAGGAGTTGTTGGGGAGAGGGATCGCAGAGGCGATCAGCTCTGGTGCAGCCGCATTCCACAGTGGAGCAGGGGATCATGGCGTACAGGGGGTTTCCTGAGCTGGGGAAACCCCAGGAGAGCACAGACACCCGCCAGGAGCCAACAGCTCTCATGAGGGCGGCTGATAAGGCCTGGACGGGGCCAGGAGTAACAATGGCTGTCCCCCGTTCCCACAAAAGGCAGCCCCAGGGAGCACTGGCGACCAGGAGTGCTGCCAACAGGACAGGTGAACAGGGCCTGGTGTGTCAGCCAGGGCGTGGCACATCAGTTCGCATGGAAGGGCGCGCAGGGAGGGCACCTCTTTGAAGGAGGGGCATTCCACTGGCCAAGCTGGAGACTTGAAGTACACATAACCCAGCACCCGGGCACCGTTCTGTGACCATCTGCACAGGTCAAGGGCACTCATCCCACCTGACCCTCAAGGCAAAATGGCGGGCACTCGTCTGAGAGCAAAGGCTGCAGCTCCAGTTGGGGGGTCTGCACCATCTACTCCAGCGGTGGCCGATGCCTCGACCCAGAGGGAGCTGCTGAAGGGGGGGGCCGGGGGGGCGCACTC
>NW_009199752.1:979-1898 GCF_000690835.1 Fulmarus glacialis | reverse complement strand
GCAAAAGTTGTGCCCAGGTGAGGAACCTCCCGCAGCAGGTGGCTGAGCTGCAGGAGGCCGTGAGAAAGCTGCATAAAATCAGGGAGGCTGAAAAGGAGTTAGGTAGCTGGTTCCAAGCGCAGTCTGCAGTGGACCCACAGCTCACGGCCAAAAACTCCACCGGCACACACAGAAAGGAGGGGGGCCAATAAAATGGAAGAATGGATGGTTGCAACAGCAAGGACCAGGAGACTCCCCACAAAGCCTGAGGTGCCCTTGCAGAACCGCTTCACTGCTCTGCAGACTGAAGGGGAAAGACTCAGCTGGAGCTGAGTAAGGCAGTCCGATCTGCTCCCTGTATAACAACCAGCTCAACTAAGAAAAGGCGATGGGTGATAGTAGTAGGCGACTCTCTTCTGAGAGGTACGGAGGCACCCATTTGCTGACCTGATGCACTCAGGTGTTCTGCTTACCAAGAGCTTGTATCAGGGATGTCACAGAGAAACTACTAAGCCTCGTACAGTCCACTATTATCTGCTGCTGTTGTTTCACATGGGCACCAGTGACAGAGCCAGGAGAAGTCTGAGGACTATGAAGAAGGATTACAGAGCCCTGGGAGCAGTGGTAGGGGACTCTAGAACGCAGGTAGTTTTTTCATCAATCCTCCCAGTCAAAGGGAAGGGGTTTGAAAGGGCCAGTTGAACCTGGCGAATCAACAAATGGTTACAGGACTGGTGCCACAGCTAGGGGTTCGGCTTCTTAGACCATAGGACTTGCTCTGAGAAACCTGGTCTACTAGGGGCTCATGGGGTTCATCTGTCAGAGAAGGGGAAGACCATCTTCAGTCATAGGCTTGCCAAGCTGGTGAAGAGGGCTTTAAACTAAAGTTGTCGGGGGAGGGGAACCTCAATCCATCCCACTCCTACCAGTTTGATGCCAG
>NW_009199752.1:0-923 GCF_000690835.1 Fulmarus glacialis | reverse complement strand
AGAGCACCTGAAGAGCAGCACAAAGGAATTCCAGCCTCTCCAGCCAGTAAGTCAGCTTCGTCGAGAGCCCAACTTAAATGCCTTCATGCAAATGCACGTAGCATGGGGAATAAACAAGAGGAGTTAGAAACTTGCACATGCCTGCAGGGCTATGATCTTATTGGCGTCATGGAGACATAGTGGGGTGGCTCCTATGACTACAGTGTTGGAATGGAAGGGTACAGGCTCTTTAGGAAGGACAGGCAGGAGAGACAAGGAGGGAGTGTCACCCTCTATGTCAATGACCAGGTGGAGTGCATGGATCTCCACCTGAGGATGGATAAGGAGCTGACTGAGAGCTTATGGGTCAAGGTTAAAGGGAGGGCAGGGTCAGGAGACGTATAGTGGGGGTCTGCTACAGGCTACCTGACCAGGAAGAATGAGTGGATCAGTCCATCTACAGACAGATAAGACCAACCTCATGTTCGCAGGCCCTGGTCCTCATGGGGGACTTCCTTCACCCTGATATCTGCTGAAGGAACAGTACAGTAAGACATAAGCAATCTGGGAGGTTCCTGGAATGCATCGATGATAACTTCCTTCTCCAAATGATAGAGGAGCCAATGAAGAGAGGTGCTATGCTGTACCTTGTTCCCACCAACAAGGAGGGGCTGGGGGGGAATGTGAAGGTCAAGGGCAGCCTTGCCTGCAGTGACCGTGGAACGGTGGAGTTCAAGATCCTTAGGGCACCGAGGAGGACACACAGCAAGCTCCCTACCCTGGACTTCAGGAGAGCAGACTTTGGCCTCTTCAGGGATCTGCTTGGTAGAATGCCATGGGACAAAGCCCTGGAGGGAAGAGTGGCCCAAGAAAGCTGGTTAATATTCAAGGATCACCTCCTCCAAGCTCAGGAGCGATGCATCCCAACAAAGAGGAAATCGGGA
>NW_009199751.1:23213-43813 GCF_000690835.1 Fulmarus glacialis | reverse complement strand
TAAACAATTCTATGATTCTATGATTCTACGAATATGCCCTTTTCATGTCCTTTGTTATTTTCCAAGATAAACTGTCTAAGTCTTACAGTCTCTCTTAGAGAGTTTCTCTATGCTTGTATTATTTTTATTGTCTTTCTTTAGTACGGCATATAGCATTCCAGAGGAGGCTGAATTAGAATGTATTGCACATCATTTTCCACTTATACCTAATGCATCTTAATGTGATAACAGTGTGAACAGAGGCTCTCACTGAGCTTCCTATGTTACAACAGCCAGGTCCAAATCTATAGGGAGTGCAAATAGTTTAAATTCTTTCCTTCCCTTTGCATTTCTTTGTCCATTGCCTATTCACCCAGCGTGGCAAAATTCCCTCAGAATTCTTCACAGCTTTCCCTGAATTGGATCTGTTATTTGCAAATACTGCTGCCTCATTGTTCATCCCCACTGCCATTAATAAATATATTAAACATTGGATTGAATATGAAACCTTGGGGCATTTTACTGGTCAATACATTATACTTGTCACAAATGATTAGCTGGTGAAACTATGATGCTTTTGGATCATTAATCCTTTTTAATGTTTGCCTTGTTACTGTATTTTATTGACAACAGACAAACGACATCTCTGGTGCTATGCACATATTTTATTAAAAACAGGGAGAAAATTCGAGAACAAAAACTACTTGTTAATCCTTTTGTTGTTAAATCCTTTTTTACTTGGAGCAATGTTGTTAGTTTCACCATGACAAAATAAATTGTTTTTTACATGGTGAGGCGAGAGTGAAAATTTCACTCAAACATAGCAAAAATTCAAAATGAAATAATAATTTATGACTGCACATTAGCACTGCCGCTCCCCTTTCCCTATAAAATGCTACTTGATGGTATTAGATAACTCTAGCTCCAGTGCAAGCTCTGAGGTTAGGTTTTTTTCCTTTACTCTGTTTGGAAAGCTAAGTCCAAATATGAGCCCAGAGGACCCTGATTGTCGTTGTTGGAATCTAATGAGCTCTAGCTAGGTTATGGGCCTCTTAAATTAGCAAACAGCCCCACAGCCTAACAATGCCACCTGTTTTTAAGATGAACGCTGCTGAATCCTGAATCCCCCTGAAGCTGGCACCTATATGCACCCCTCATTCCTAACAGATGGAAGCTGAGGGCTCTGGCCCTCTAAAAATGCACTAAGGCAAAGACACTGTTTGCATACAAATTGTCTTAATATCTTATGATCACTAGAAAGGATTTGTGGCTTTCTTTCTCTTTAAAATTAAACTCCAACTCTTAGAAGGCAGAAGGAATGACAGGTGAGGCCTCATATGTAATGAAGAAAATCCTGCCTTTCTGTTCTGAACAAAAGGACAATCTTCCTCCCTGCTGGTATCCCTGCACGTCCCCTCAGCAGGGACCTGACGGTCTTCCCATCGCCTTGCCTTACTCCAGTGAAGTTACCTAGCTTATCCTGTTAGACTATTACTTGCATACACAAGGGTGCTTATTGTCCTCAACTCACCGCTATTTCCAAGTGTAAATTCCTGACAGCCATAGCTGGAAAGAGAGCGGGTAGGCAAAAGCAAGTACCAGGTGTGAAGTACTCATAAGGCGTATGAAAAAGGTGCCATTAAGAGAAATGCTGTATGAGGGAACCTTGTCTAGCTCTTCTTCTAAGGCAGTGAAAATGAGTAAACCTTTATTCTAATTGGAATGCAGCAGATTGGTGTTCCTGTTATCTTTTCTATAATCAAGAGAAGAGGTGGTCTGGCAAGGTAAAGAAGAAATGTTTTTAATTCTCGATGGACTTCACAATTTCTTTCACAAAGAATGAACAGGCTTAAAAACCCTGATCCCTGGCGTGTGGAGTAAACCTGATGGTCATCTCCTAGTCTTTTGCCTTGCTGACAAGGCTGCTTCTGATTCTGAAGCCTGGTTGACACTGAAGGGCCCCACTGGCCAGATGGGTCTGTGATGCTACATTACGGGCTTGTCAGGACAGATGTGTCACTGCTAGGGTTTCATGTGCCTTTCTGCCCTTTTGTTTTGTACTGAAATCCAAAATGCACATGAATAGAAACTCTTGTTAACAGTCTCCTTGTCACCTGCTGTATCTTTTGCAAATCAAGTTAGAGGAAGGCATTTAGAAATGTGGTTACTTCTCTTAACTGTTCCTTAATGACTGTTTCAAAGATAGCAGTGTCTGAACTCTTGATATATCATTAGTATAAGGTTCCCAACAGTTGTTTTCCTCTCTGAAGAACTAGAGGAGATAGTTATATGTCTTTATTTTTCTATCACTCAAATTTCATACTGAGAACTGAACTTAAGAAAGTTATGTAGATGATTGGTATCCTTTAGACATTATCAGGTATCACTTTCTAACCCATTTGAATTAGGCTTTAATATTCATCCACCTTTCCTCCTTATCAATCACATACCTTTAAAATATTGGTTTCTAATGATACCTTTCTGGAGTTTGTCTTTTACCTTTTGGATAGATAAAGTTGATGCTGCAAAGTAGAATTTTACACCTGGCGGCTGCTCATTACTTTTCCCTTTCAAAGGCCAGTGAGTATTCAACACCTGCTTAGTTTCTTTCTCATTAATAAGATAATGATGCATTCTGTTGTGGCTCTCCCACCCCTCAACAAACACTTTTTTGAACTGGATCATCAACTGCAGTGAGCTCATTTCTAAATGAAAATTACTTTCCAGGTGTTGAAATTCATTATCTCACTGCAGTGGAAACAAACGTAGAGCTAGTTGGATTATATTTAAATGTAAAACCCAACAAACTGTGGTGTAATTAGACAATTCCATCCCTACCACTGGGAGTCATAGGGACTTAAGTGTAACAAGGCAGAACCAGGGCAAGAAATTAATAAATACATTAGAAGTGAAAGTAAAAGGAATCTTGAATGATGTCTAACCTAAGATAAAGGAAGACAATAAAGATTTTAGTGGTGCCAGAAAGATACTGCTTCTCCAGGATGTCTTATTTGAAATCTTTTGTGCTAAAAAAAAGTACATGGAGGACTTACTTCTAGAACAGGGAAGGTCATTTTGATCTTGCAGAACAAAACAAAGTCGAAGTGTTTAGTGTCAACTATTCTATCTACTTAAGAGCAAATTAACCTATCTTTATCGCTGCTTCTCCAATTGTGAAATTTGGATGATTAGGCTTTTGTAAAAGAACTTTACAATACTCAGATGAAAAATGTTGGGGTTTTTTTTAGCAGATACAGCCATTTTAGAGATTATTAAGTGTCCAGATTATGCTTTATTATGTTTGGTCAACTACACCAGCAAGTGCATAAAATTATGGGTTAAAAAAGTTAATATGCATTAAAAAAAAATGGGTAGAAAATGGTCCTAGTTCAGATATCCCCAGTTTCTATCAAAGTCTATGTAAATTGAAGACATAGCACCATTCAGAAACTCTTGGTATTAAGTAGGATCAGATCCAAAGAGTTGAAATAATAAAAATAACAAGGATTACCTACAGCCTGGGGGTGCTTATAAGCAGTAAGTAACATTAATGCCAATACCCCCTTAGGCAGGTGAAAATGGAATTGCAACTGATGTGATGAGAGTTCTGTATTGCTAATAAATTCATGTCAAGGTGCACTCATGTCTCTGAGTATCTGATGCAATTTATATGTATATTTTTATTTATTAGTGGCTTCAGATACAATTCGTCTTTCTCAAAAGCAGAGGAAAATTTTAACAAGAGTTTGTAAGAAGAGAGCAAAGAAGGGTGGATCTTAAAGAAAGTAAAAAGTTATCTCTTGGTAACAGTTTTCAGCGAGTGGGTTTTTTTTTTTTATACCATATACAAGACGTTCAATTTGTGATGTACTGCGTGAGCTGCACGGGTATACTGCTATGGCAGTGCTGGATCTTGGATTAGATGGCATTGGAATCCTACATCATTGCTTGGTGCTCCGCATTCACGTTTTAATAATACCAGAATTATTGGGCCATTTTAATGACAGAGACGGTGTGAAGCTGTACTTCAATTCCTCCTTCTCTCTCTTCTCTCCTTTTCTCTCACTCTCATTTTGAATCCCTTTGGTAAACTGAATCTGCAGAAGAGGGGACAAGTCAATTCAGTGTGTCTGATGAGTGCAGACAGCTCAGCAGTAACACTAGGACATCTTTACATTCTGCAATTGTGAAGTGTCAGGATCTGGATCTGAAAAATGCTTTTTCTTGACTTACTCAGATGTTCTCTTTCAAAATATGACATGTGAAACTGCAGCTTCTGTTAAGTTCTCCAAGGCAAGAGGAAATATGTAAAAATAGAAGGTAGGTACTTGTGATTTTTGCCCTGCTGCACATTTAGGCCCACATAGATGAGTTTACAGTGATATCTGTGGGACTGTATTTCTGGACTGGTTTAGATAAACATAGCTCTAGGAAATCAATACAACTATCCGTATTTTTATCATCTGAGAATCTGTTTTGTAAACCAAATGATATTAAACTCAGGAATATAGGGCAGCAGTGAATACATGATGAATTATACAAATATATGCATTAGGGCAAATATATGCACTAAAAGTAGTCATCCTTATAGTTTTTAATATTACATATATATTTTGCAGATTTTTTTTTAATTGAGAAAGACTGATGCTTTCTGAGCCTGTGCAGAGCACACTGTTTCAGTGTCTTTCATTAAGTCCTGCTGCACCACTTCTTTGAAGCATGGACAAAGATGCCAAAAAAATCATCAAGCATAATGATTTTCCATCAGAATGGGCAAAATGTGATTACGAGGAGAGCACCTGCAGTAAGTGCATTGCATCTTGTATATCAGGGAAAGCACTTTTTGTCTTTACTGTGTTTTTCAAGGAAAAGCCATATTTAAAATTCAGCAACAGCCTCTCCTGAAATCTGTACTAACAGAACCGTTGAACTGTGTTTAACAGCTGAGCTGAGCTTGTAGAACTTCAGCTCCACCTAAGCAGGTGCTGTGGGAACCCGCAAACCTGGGTGCTGCCGAACAGACCGGACAGTCACTCACGCAACGCCCGCTGGCAGTGCAACACGTCCAGCATGGCCACCTCAGGAGGGTGATAGGAGTTTATTGCGTGTCTGAATGCTGACTGCGGCTCGTGTTGTTACTTCACCGGCGTACAGGGGGCTGTCGTTTCTTCTGCTTTGAGTTGCACTGTCAAAGCCTGCCTTTCCCTCCTATTGTGAAATTTTAAGTCAGGAGAGCAAGGATAAGTGAACAGTTGACAGCTGTTATTTTAATATCTTCACTATGACTCTTATCTACCACCATGACATTCTCATCATGTATTCATCATCTACAGATTTGTAACAGTCTGTAGAAAAGTCTTTGCCATATGAGAGCACGTGCAGATATGCAAGGGATGTCTTGCTGTACCCAGGGAGCCTGCTGGGAGCAGCAAGTATTCTGTATCTTCTGCTTTCATAAGGGAAAAAATGCCTCATCCTTACCAGTAGCAGTAAACCATTATTGCTGTGTTACAGCAGTTGGTGAGACGAGATAATTATGAAGGCATTAACAAAACGCATACAAAATTAGTTGTAGCTCACAGAAGGAAAGAGAATTCAAGAAACTATTCAGAGTATTAATTTGCAGCCAATCCTGTCACGATTGCGGAAAGAGAAAATACTAATGAAGTGTGAATATGTTAAAAAGATGTAAAAAGAAGAAATGAACACAGCACATATCCAAATAATAAATATTCTAGGCTGATATATTCAAATGTCACACAGCTGTAAAACGTGGACATATGAAATTCAATAGTAAGATGAAATCTGGAAGCAAGTTCTTTTGAAATCACCCATCCCCTCAAAATCTCCAGAACTTATTGATTATAAAGCTTTCCTTTTATTAAGTAAAGGTAATTAAAAAAATCAGTCCAGAAGTCTTTCTGTGCGGTTGCACTATACGCATAGAGGATGCTTGCTTGTGGATATAATACTTCCCACACGTTGCAAAGCCACACAATGAATGGGCCTCTGAACTTGTACCAGATTTTGGCACATTAACGCCCATCACACCAGATGTTCTGTAACATTAGGGGCCCCTACTAAGTCAGGAATTTGTGTAGAACTGGGCAGTATTCAATCTCAGCAGAAATCTCTGCTACTTAAAAGATGTTTGGGTTTTTTTTTTTTTTTAGAATAACGGAAGTTCTTGGCTTTGTATTTTTAATAGGCAGGAGATTTTGATTTACATTACAAAGGTTAAAAGTGTGTAAAGTAGGTGCTTTTTGAGCCATGTGAACTACTTTGTTATGAATACATTTTACATGAATGTAAAACAAATACTCCATTGACTAGGAAACCTGTTTGCTCATTCTAATCCAATGTGAATCTGGTGCCACATGGGAGTTCTTCATTTCAATTACTTATCATACTTGACAACCTTTTGTAGCTCAGCACAGAGATGCATTCCCAGGTCTTCAGTAAGAAGAAATTGTCAGGTGCCCAGGAACTCACAAATATTTTGCTAAATCTTGGAATTTTTACTGAGATAGGATTTTATATAACTGCACAGAGGACTATTACAATTGGTTAGGTGGCCACTACCTTATGCCTTTAAGCGTGGTCTTTGGATAGGGTAATGCTTATATAAACTTTAATTTGCATGATGCACTGACTTACTACTCTGTGTAATGAACAGAGACAACATCTTGAGATACTTGATGAAATTTTGGCCTTACCTCTTTGACCTTCCTTTATTCCTTTTCAGTCTGCTTTTAAATATCATACTGCAGAATGCAGCACTTCAAGTAAGTAATTTTGCAGTGTGGTGAGGGTTTGAAGCTGCAAGAAGTAATTTTGCCAGTATGCCCAACTAAGGTTTTTCTGCTTATCGGTCATGGATATCAGGCTATGTCTATAATGCCGTTGTCAGGTATGAGTGCACATTTAGACAGTTAAAAAATGTGAATACACAAATAGCTTACCAAGGAATGATTTTTGGCATTATTTACTTTTCATCCCATAGTGAAATACTGTAGACTCAACTGTTCTTCTGTTTGAGGGTATGACTTTTCTTAGTCCATGCTGCTTGAATGTTCTCAGACACTGTTCTTAGATTCTTAGCTTTGTGACTTTTACCATGCAACATATATTTGTCACCACACATTCCTCTACATTTCTAAAAGTTAGACTGACTTCTTGTCAAACATCAAACTCGCTCAGCATATTCAAATAGCTTGTTGGTAGCATGCAGTTTGGGCAGTTTTCCATTTAGCTGAAAGTCCATCTCCATATAAACTTGACATCCCTAAAACTGGGGATAATTGTAATGCAAAAGAAAGGAGTGAATTGAATGTATCAGCTTAGCTTCTGAGTAATCTGAGTAATCCCTGCTTCTTTTTTTTTTTTCCTGACAAACTAATTAAATATCTTTAAATGGGTTAGTTTTTAAGTGCATTTGAAAAATTTAACTTGAATTATGTTAACATGTACAATTTGAATATGTAACATAGATGAGTAAAAATCCATATTGTATAATTAAATCAATAAAGCATGGAAGTTTGTGGAAGGGAGAAGGACACTGAAGAACAGTGTTGAAATATCCTCTGATTAGTGATTTTGATGATAACTAACAACTTGTCTGAAACATTTCATATAAAGACTAACAAAATCAAGGACAGGTGATTTTTATTCTGCTTAGCATACATTGTCTAAAATCTGTTGCACATTCTCTTACTCATTTTTTGGTCAATTCATCTTTTTGTGTCTTACCACTTGGCAGTGTTCTCTATTCATAAAATACTCCTCCTACTACTTCTTCACCAGATCGAATAAGAATATGGGAATAACTGTTAGAGTGCTGTATGTCCTGTGGAAAGTGAGGAATGGTACTTATGGAAATATTTTCATTGTGATGAAGAAGAACACAGACAGAATGGTTTAAGCAAACCATCATGGATGGCATACCACCTTACTGCAGTGCTCTAAAAAATGTATGTTCATTGCAGAATGCTTAATATGCAGCACACTTTTAAGAAACATACTTTCAGACCTGCATTTCAGAACTGATAGTCACATAGCAGTCAAGTTCACATGCAACTCACATGTATGCTTGTACAAGTATGCAGGGTACATCTCTGAGTTACAGCATAAAGCAGTTCCCTTATCTTTACTTGTGGATTGTGTATGCATAATGCAACGCGTTCTTGAAAATGTGTCTAACACCACTACATGCCTCATGCCTCGGGACAGAGAAAAAGAAGAGCCTAGTGCTATAATGTGTTTGAAAATAAATCAAATTATTTATAAGGAAGATTGAGGACAAATTATTTTCTCCAGGTTTTTACCATAAATCATTCTGCTGAAACTACTTTGCTCACATACCTTGAATTTAGCTTAGTGATACTGGCACAATTTCTTTTGTCTTTCTAGTCAGCTGCTCTGTAGCACTTTCTGAATTTTGTTCAGATGAGCCATTTTCAAGTATTGCTTTGAGAGAGATCATAATCTAACAGAAGGGGAAATAAAGGCAGCTGGCTAGACTCTTCTTCAAATAACCATGGCCAAGAATGTCATTAAAGCAAATTAAAAACCAAACATGGTTTTCTCACTTCTTTACTAAATGCCACAGTTATTCATCTCTGAAAATGGACAAACACAATCTCAGTCAAGCTGTCATTATGAAGAGGAATGGACAAGTTATAATTTGAATGCTAATCAAATTCTTATTTACCAGTCTCAGCTGGTTTGGTAGGCATATGCCAACAAATTTAACAAACATTTCTTCTTCCGAAGGGCAAAGTCTATGTTTGCTTGTCTTCTCCATAAGTGATTTTTAATACACGCTATTAATGAAAGACAAAATAAAATACAATAAAATGAAAAGATTGGGCTTGCTGAGGGCACATTTTGTGACACAGTTTTGACAGAATGCCTGTGTTACATCTGCACAGAAAAGATTTGGTTGTAAAACTAGCCTGTGATGGAGAGGGTTGCAGTTGTTTGACATCTGCCTTAGGTACCTGATGACAGGAAAAGAATGATCACAAGGATGAGTAAGACAAAAGTTTAATACACTCCTTCAAGATGCATAAAAATGCTTTGAAATCAGAATGTTTTATTGATTTATTTTCTGTACTGTCACTACAAATACCATCTGAAGATCTGAAACGGCTGGTCAGTTATTTGATATTATGGCTAGTATTCTGTCTTAAGATTCCCATGTCTGTGTTGTTTTCCAGTGAGGTTCCTGTAAAACACTGTCTCTAGCTTTTGCTGTACTTTAATTCAATTTGTTACCTTATGGGAGACCACTTTGACTTTCTTCAGGTTAAAAGTAGTTGTGATGCGTCATTTGGAAGTGCAACGTGTCTTGCAATGTGTAAGCTTGTTAAGAAAAAATGGAGAAGAAAAGGGGAGGGGAGCGGAGCAGTGGGGTGGTGAGGGTGGCGGTGGGGCTGTCTTTAGCTTTGTGATGTGATAGTGCTGCCCGTTTCCTAGTCCTGCTGCCCCAGTAAGAGTGGGTTGCTTAAGTCTGTATGGATTCAAAGCCTTAGTGATGGCTAACCAAGCAGAACACGTGGGCAGCTGATGTAATTTGGCAGCTCCCTGTGACACGAATCAGAACTGTTTTCCCCATCTCGGCTGCTGTTGTGTTGTCACTAGACTGGGGCAGTCCAAGTCTTGGGCTATAGGTTTCTCCTGTATATAGTTACATGGTGTTCAGCACATCCGGACCTTGGGAACACAAGGTGCTGTATGTACTGCATCATAAACAAAAAATAACAGCACCTCATGTTTTGATTACTTTGTGTCCTTTGAAGATAATCCCTGTTTCTAAGTCCGGATACCAGATAACCACAGGCCGCTCATACCCGTGGATAGCTGCAGCACTGCTGCCTGCATTTTTTTAGGTGTTGACCTTTTGGCACAGAGAGGAGGCAAGCACAGGGTTGTACAGCAGACTAATAGGAGTATTAAGAATATATTGCTGAGGTGCTGACTGTATAGCAAAACCGTGTCTGCATGATGGCAGTCCTGTGTCTCCTGTGCACCTTCCTCACAGTCCCTTAGAAAATATTGTCATTGTTCAGAGTTTGTTTAACTGATGTTAGTATTGAATACTTTTAAACCCCCCCTCTGCTGGTAATATAGTTGACTTCATTTTAAAAAAATTACTTGCTTTTAGCAAACATGTTAAACATCTTTTCTAATGACCGTTTTGCTATCTCAGATCTTGCTGAGGATAGGCTGCCTTTTATCTTTGCCTTTCAAGAAATAACCTTGCTCTAAAACTTTCCCAGATTGACAGCACGGATTTTAAGTGGTGATTTCAGGAAATGGCATGTATAAGCAGCATTAATAACTATACAGCAGTGTTTGTCTTATTGGGCTAACTTCAGGATTTTATGGGTCACAAATACTGTATATTTAGGAGAAAAGAAAGCATTGATTTTGTGCCATAGTTGATGTTTGCCTTGCTTTTGGAGTTGGGTCACAAATACTGTATATTTAGGAGAAGAGAAAGCATTGATTTTGTGCCGTAGTTGATGTTTGCCTTGCTTTTGGAGCTGTAGCCTAACCCAGGTAGGATGAGTGAAGGAATTTAGTGCCTTTGTTTCTAGTAGGAATTCATGTTTTAAAGTTTACAAGTTCAATTTCTTATGCAATATCCCCATTGACTTACACGGTAGAGATCAGAATGATTTACAATCACTGTTGGACTTGAGAATGATTCCCAGAAGTCAAAGCCCAGTAGTACTTCAATAAGCCCCTGTAATAAGATATTTTATTATTATGGCTTTAAATGTCCTGCAGTGTACGGTAATTCAGATATAAAATAATTAAAGGCAATTAAAGACCATTATAGTAAGGATTACTTTGTGCTAATGACAGACGTTTGACTCGAGGAAGAATACCTTCTAAAGTCATTCAGGGAACATGATACTTAGTCAAGGTGGGAAAAGGAGCACATTTCTGTGATTTGAGTGGGAAGAAGCCAAAAAAAATGAGGACTTTTTCCTTCATCATGCTTTCCTTTCCTTTAAGTATCTCCCCAAATTACGATATCTCTTATAATTAATTAAACATTTGAATCATTAAATAAAGATGTTCATAATGTACAACTTTCTTCATGAAAGTGTATTCCTCAACACATAAGAAGAAAAGAGACAATGTTTTGTGTTTTGCTGCTGATTTTTGATAGCATTGTTTTATTAAATGTATTAAAATCAACAATGCTAATTTTACAGCTCTGTCAGCAAAACTTTTTAATAAAACAGATCTTTTATTTACTTTTAAATACAATTCAGCAACCCTCAAGAGTCAGTCAGGAAAGAAGGCACTCAGCTTGGGCTGCTTGAAAAATTTGGTACATACCACAGATATTCAAAGTCTTGAACACTTGGGATTCCCATAGCCACTCCTAATTTTGTATTATTATGCTTGAAACAAATACGTCATACTGGTGATGTGACATCTGCCTTTGTGCAGAAGAAACAAAACACTCTAAAATTCTGACCTCTACTACTGTTTTCTCCAAATTTAAAGTAGACACAATAGCTGTCTAAACATGAACGGCATGTTATAAATTCAGTAAACTGTTAATTTAATTTATACATAGCTGAATAAGGCTTGCCTACCGAGTTACAGCAGTACTCCATGTCTAATAGTAGTAGAACATGTCTAATAGAATTACATAACTGCTGTTTCTTCCCCAAGAGACCAAAAAAAGTACAGTTTGTGCCCAGTATGTGAAAGCCTCTCTTCAGTCCAGTTCAAATTATTATTGTACTTACTGCTGGCCACTGCTCTGCTAGTTACTCCTCCTTGACTCTTTCTTATATTGTAGAGAAGCATGTATAGAAGAAACATGAACAAATGTAAAATGGCTAAATATTTTTTAACGTACAGCTGTGTATCTAAGATATTCCTTGTCAGGCTGTTGTCCTTCTGAGATCCACAGCTCTGTCTCTCACAGCAGATTACTCTGCACGAATCCACTCATAAAGTTCTCCAAATAAGTGATTTTATCTTTTATAGATAAACATGAAAATAAGGGGTCTTGCAAATATCCAGCAGGAGTGTTGTACAAACTTTAGTGCATCCAACTGCTTTAATATATCACCATTGAAAATAACTCAATTTTACTAATCTGAATGCAAATAACATTGCCAGAACCTCACCGTACAGCGATGCTGGAGGAAAATAATATGTTTAACACATAAACATTGGAAACTAAGTCAAAAAAATTGTTAGTCCATGAAGAATGCAAATGTTAAGACAGTTTTTATGTGAGGCATAAAGACAAGCATATCATTTAAATATTACTTTTTATGTGAAAATAGGCAGTTTTGCGTGTGATTTCTTTCTAGCAGCCTTAAAATAAAGTGATTGCTTCTCCTCCAAGAAGTTTTTCAAACAAAAATGATAGTAGCTAATCCCTGCAAACGGGCAATAATTGCAAATTTTAACATTACTTGTGAAGAGGACCTGTGTATGGAATTCTCTCTAGAATCTGTTTGTAATCTCAAAAGTAAGAACTCTAATTTCCAACACTTTGTGTAGTATGAATACCTGACTCCTGTAGAATAAAATCCTTTCTGTATCCATATTTTCTGAGCTGTAAGACCATGACAGAGTGTGGCAAATTCATAAACTTCCAGATACTATTATTTAGAGTTTAGAGATATGAAGCATCCATTGCAAGAGAGGTTACCAAAGTCTAAAACATAAGTAAGAAAACTGTCTGCATAAAAAAATTTAAAGCAATTGAGAATATTTACAAGACTTCTTCGTGATGCTCCATTTATCTAGATTTGGGCACTACTGCAGATGGTATGTCTGCTACAAAGTCCTGTACATCCTTGTATCTGTTCAGGATTTAACATTGTCTCCTGGAAGGGAACAACAGAGCCACTGTTTAAGGATCTAAACATGACAAAACTTACACTGAGGTGAAAAGAATCAGTTTTTCTAGTTTTATAGATGAAAGAAAGTGAAGCATTATCTTATTGTGTTAAAAGGCAATACATGTAAACCATTTAAATTGCCACTATGTCAACCACAAAAGCTCTGTCCTTAGATCATGATACCGGTATCCAATTCCTACAGTAATTCTTCAGGCAATCACTGTTCTCAGAAAATCCTTCCCTTATTTTGCAGAGAGTCACGAGTTTGGAAGCTGATTTCTTCCCTTTAGCTGAAGAAATGGGGATGGGAAGCAAATGTTTGATTCATTGTTGTTCCCAGCAAGAGAATGTGTGCTTATTACTATAATCACGGTTAAGAGGAGGCTGCAGTAGCTGAAGGAATCCCTTTATGTCTGGTAAATTTTATATCTTCAATTAGATTTTGACTTCCCTACTCTTGCTTATATGAAAAAGAAATTTTTTTTTCTTTACTCTTTATTGATTCAATAATAAAGGGAAAAATCTCTTTTAAAATAAGAGATTTTTTTATTATAAACAAAACTTCATACTGCTGTATTTATTTAGTTAATTTGATACCTATTTGTATTAACATTTTTTGAACACTAGGTTGCTTTACAGTTTTAAAAGCAAGGCTAAATAAGCTTTGAAAAACCTATTCTTAAATTGATAAGTGCAGGGTCTCTAGTGAAACTCTCAAGTTCTTCTGGCTTACACTTGATTTGCTTTAATAAGGGTTATGGGGAAAGGAAAACTATTGAAACTCCATTTTAAAATGCCTGGCAACAGACAGGTGGAAAAGACTTAGAATTACTATTTTTCATTACTGAGGGCCCCTTAGGACTGCACTGGAAAGAATCCTGTCTGCCCCAGATAAGAGTCTCCCAGCAGTTTAATGTGCCAATCAGTTGCGCTCAGCAGCCTGGAATCATCATATTGCAGCTATTGAATAGTTCCAGACCATATGCTCAGAAGGATGGGAAATGTGATATGTGTCACACTTCTAAAGAATGATGATGAAGAGCGTTAATATGCTGATGAAGAAGGAAAAAAGAGAGAGAGAAATGTTGAGGAAGCAAACCCACCTGTGTTACAGAGCCTGACAGATATGCTGTACTAACTCTTCCATTTCGTATATAGTTTGAGTTACCATGAGGTCTACATCACACTGAATTACTTGGTCTCTTCCTCTCTTCTCCTCTGCTAATATGTTCTCTCTTTTGATTTTTAAGAGAGAAAAGAGTTAAATCAGAGTCCAAATATCTACAAAAGAAGCAATGAACATTTTATCCATCTGGTAGCCTGGAAACTATTTGGGTGCATTTGGGGTCTAATTACTTACAATAACAACTGAGTGTTGGACCAAGTATGGCTCCATTCATATTAAATGGCACTCTAGTAGCTTGAAGGAGGAATGCTAATGAAGGTTCTGAGAAAATGGGAAAGCAGTAAGTTGAGCTAGTTGAAGATGTCCCTGTCCACGGCAGGAAGGTTGGACTAGATGACCTTTAAAGGTCCCTTCCAACCCAAACTATTCTGTGATTCTATGATTCTAAGAAAATGCATTTTCATATATTTTATCCGTTCTAAAACAAATGCAGTGATGTCATCATGTAACATACAGTATGGTAGCGGATTCGTAAACAAAAAGTGGGTCACAAGGAGCTGATCTTCTAGCCAGCTTTTTTCGGGTGCCTCACCCAGCAATCTTTAATGCCCAAAACTGTAGAGCAAATTAAGAGTTGGTATAAGCAGCTGAAATTCTAGTGACTTCTATATTTACCATGGAAAATCTTCACGTCCCTCTAATTGTTTAGAAATTCTACTAAACTGTATATTGGAGGAGCAGAAATATAGTGTCGGAAGAATTCCAGATCCATTGTTTAAAACAACGAAATAAAGCATCTAGAATTGTCTGTGCAAATGAGCTCCTTTAATCTGTTAAAATGAATTTGCCCTCTGAGGCCACAGGGAATTCTGAGAATATTTTTAGTTTAAGCTAGCCATACCAATGTTTTAAAATATATGTATGTATTTAATGATCTTCTCTGATATCTTTATAGCAATAATTTTCCATAACATAGACATAAATGCACAACATTTGCCAGGATTGTGAGGCATAACAGATTGTACAGTGTGCTTTTCGAGAGAGTACTGAAATCAAATTCACAGATTCAGAGCATTTCAGAACTGGGTTGTCTGCAGTCTGAATAGAGATCTTAGTTTGGGAGGATGCTCTCATTTTCCTTTGTCCTTGTAACAAAAGTCACTGATTAACAATGTATTCAATTGTTATGAGATAAATTATGGGATTTTTCGCATTTATTCTTATTAATGTCATCTCTTTGGGTTTCTGATTACTCATGAATTTTCCTTAGTACTTTTCTGTATTCCAAAATAAAATGTAATGTTATCTATTTTGTTTCAATCCTTACGAGGTTAAGTTTCAGCCTAGTGAAACTCAATGAATATTAGCTCTGGCTGTATAGAGAAGAGCACAGATTATTATTTTTTCAATATAAAGTCTTAACGTGAGGCAGATTCTTTCAAAGTAGCACCTCCCTCTGATTTATGATCATTGTGATTCAGAAAAGAGATGCCCAAATGCTGATTTTGGATCAAAAACTTGGACCAAAAGCCTGCAAAAGAATAAGCTTCATGTGTTTTGGTTTTGGTTTTCTTCCTCTTCTGAACAGTGCTTGTACCATTTAAGAGAGACAGCCGTATATGTCCATTCTGTTCCTTAAGATTTGCAATACTATTATTAGACCTAAGTTAACTTTAGTGATCAACTAGCTATGGTGGTTTTATTTTTATGGATTATTACCAGAGTAATTGTTCTGTATTATACTGACAGAAGAAAGGCACTGTAACTTTCTGTAGTATATACTGCATGTCCAGGAGCGTATGCTGCTTGCCATCAGTATCACTGAGGAAATATTTTGTCTCCCCCACTTTGTGTTTTCTTCTTGGCCTCTAGTATTATTTTATGAGAATATCTTTTTAATTTGTATGGGGTGAAAGTGTCTATAATTATGAGTGACTGATACAGAAATCAAGCAACAGAGTCTTCTACTTTAGATGGTTTAGAAAAAAACTTGGAAAAGTAGGTTTTTCTGTCTTTAACTTATTCAGCAATATCTACTTTCCCGCTCAGTTCCTTGTTTTCAGCTTTTTGCAGACTTCAAAAATTAACTCTTGCATTCTCTCTGCTACACTAGCAAACTTCCATTTCAAACCAGTGAACAATACAATTTATTCATTACTAAATGGTTGGTTGTTTTCTGTAGATCCAGATGAGGGAGACACCTGCCTTTCTTGACTTGTAGTTTTCAACATCTCTGTCTCATCAGATACTTCTCAGAGGCGTGAAATATCTAGTTTGAAAAAGTCAGATGTTTCACCACAACGTATACATTTGTTTTTCTTACCACAGCTGTACATATGATTGACTTAATGCTGAATTTTCAGGGTGCAATTCTCAGAATGTCTTCAGCATGCTGGTGAACCTTCCCTACTGTGTCATTTTGAGGTTGCAGTGCGCTGCTTTGTGCTCACTTCCACAGAATGAGGTTGGTTTGGTTTTGGCAGACGGAGCAGTGATATCATGTCAAAATGCCTGGACTTAATCTCTGTGGCTTAACATGTAGACCATGCAGCTGGTAATAAATGTTCTTACCTTCCTTGACACTTGTTCATTGCAACCAAACAAAATCTTGTCTTTAGCCAGAGTAAATACAAGTGTTATACTTGCTGTAATTAGTTCTTTAAAACTAAAGAGTATGAAGCTGGCTAATAAAAAGTGGAAACTGTGCAGGTAGCTTGTGTGCTGACAGCTTTGTCTGGAACAATGATTAAAGGCATTAAATTCCAGATCTGATCAATATAAAAAGTCCGGCTGTTGCTGGATCTGGCAAATATTTTCATCAGATTTGGCTTCAAGCTGTAGTGAGACATGTTTACAGAAACAATGTCTAAATGCTTCTCTTATCAAAAAGAAATTTTTATTCTTTTTGATAAAAAATGCCTATCTCCTAAACTGCATTATTTAAAACTGAAAGAGAAAGCTGTTTTCTTTCAGGTCCTTTGAAAACTCTGTAAGAACATTTCTTTAAATAAACTATATTCTCTTTGATTCAAACAGGCCTGCTTTCTGGACTTAATAAAGTATCATTATAATACTACAGTTTTTAATTCTATTTCCATTACCACCTTAACTCTAACCCTACCAGAGCTTCCTATGTGACTGATTCCTTTATTAGGAATGTGGCTTTCTCTTAAACAAAAAAGCTGAACCATAATTTTAAAATTTGTTGCACACTTGTTAAAAAGCCAGCTGCATCACACAGCCCCAAGTAACAGCTACGGGGCAGGAATTCAGGTACCAGAACCACAGACAGCCATGTGTGTGAGTTCCCTTAGGGGCTGCATTCATGCTTCCCTATTCATCCGAGCCAAAGCCATCACTATATTCTGGAGCTGAGAGTTAGCAGAAGGACCTTGATCCCCTCTGTGTTAGAGAAAAGCTTATTATGTTCACCCTTTGCGCTGCACAGCTGCACAGAAATGGCAGACATTAGGCTGCAGATGTAAAGCAGGAAAACAGCAATTCAGGGGATCTGCTCTGTTCCAATCAAAATTTTCAGACCTCGATGCTTGTTCCCTTTTGGTTTGAAATCAATCTCTTTGTCCTTATCTTAAAATTGTAACATTCTGTCTTCCTTGCCCCTCAGCTCCCATTTCTTCTTGCTACCTGTATTTCATTGCAGTAGTCCATCTTCCTGACCACTTTCTCTCACTTCTGACTTTGCTGGGAATGCGGCCTGGCAAAAGACCAGTCGTGTCTTTCTGCCAGTTCCTTCTTCAGCTTTATTTCACCAGCGTCAGGTGTAAGTGTGATTATAAGAAGTGCAGTTATTGATATATTTTCTTCATTTTGAGATTGGACCATCTCATTTGGCAGCTTTTGAAGTGTGTTGCATAGCTCAGATGGTAAACTTTTTTTTGATGAGGTTTGTGTTTGAAGGTGCCAATTACATACCAAATAAATGAATAAAGCTCAAACTGTGTTCTCATTTCAAGGTGTTTCATTATTTAGGCAGAGATTTGAAAGACTTCGACAGGACATACTAGAATTTTTTTTTTAAAGTTCCTCTAGGTCAGCCTAGGTTGGGGTTACTTTATGAGTGCAAAATCAGACATTAAAAGAATTAGTGGATTACGTTGTCCTTTTTTTTCTTCATAAAAAAAGTAGCAAATGGGGTCATTCCTCTATTTATTTAATATTGAGGTGGCATGACTTTTTACTTTTTCTTCCTACGTGGAGGCAGGAGGGATTGTAACTAACACTGTTACCAGAGCATTAATGCTCAGTGATATGGATTCCTTAATCATTCTAATTTGGGAATGAGCGCTATCAAAGCAGCAGTTTAGTCCATGTATTCAACAGGCATAGAATTGCCCATTTGGCCACTGAGGCATGCAACTGCGGTGTTTTAGGAAAGACACCCCTTTGCTTTTCAGTAATTTTGTGCTTATTCTTTATTCTTTTGATTATAGAGTCATATCGGTTTAGATTAGATTTAGGGGGTAAACAAGGCTTTGGGGAAAGATCACTATGATAGGCATCAACAGAGTGCTAAATACATAGAAGTTTTCTGTAAGATGCAATGAAAAGTTACACGGCTCCCTTGCCTACTGTTCACCTCCCTTTTCTTCTAGCTGCTTACGTACTTTCTTCCTTCAGGAGGTAAAGCAAGACGCTTTTTCTTAGTCTGAACTGCTCATTCATTTCTTATTGCTCAAATAGTTTGATCAGTGATGGGTCAAACTGAGTACTAGGGAGCTACTTGCAGTGGTAAATAAGATCTGCACCCTATTGTTAGGCTTTCAGCCATTTTTTCAATTATTTGACCAAATGTGAGATAGGCAGGTGTTTGCAGTGTTTGGCAAAGTGGGTAACTGAATGGGCCTCTTCAGACTGCAAAACAGCTGGCTTAAATGTTAATGTTATTTTGTGGGATAGCTTGTGTATGTGGGCAGAAGGGGGAGTGCAGACATTATCAAAGATGAATTTGTTTTGGCGTATTTTGTACTGTTTCAAAAAACATCTTTTCCTCACAAGTTAATTGCATATGGACGATAGGTTATATTATGGTGTATATGTTCCTTCTCCGCTCTGCTCAACGCTGATAGGAGTGTATTAAGCAAAGTGACAATCAGACAGAACTTTGTTTTGTTATTCTTTCTCAGAGAGATACAATGACTAGAGTTTATTTGTTTCTAGATAACATTGTGTCTGTATGTTTGTTATGGAAGTCAATATGAATGGATGTGCTCTGTTCTTGGAACAAAAGGTCTAAGATTTGTCTCCCCAGGCTGAGATTGAGTTCCTCAGTCCTGGAGCACCCTGAGAGTACTTTGTGTCCTGCACAGATGAGAGATGTTTAACCCTAAAGGAAATCCCAGTGTGTAAGAGGAGCCAACTTGTCACTAGGCTTTGTCCTGACCTTATGGTCATCAAATGCCCTGAGCCCAAGCCACAGGTACTGTTAGTAAGGACTACAACCTCAACGTTATCTGAATATTCTGTGAAAAACTAGTTTAGATGGAAAACTTTTGTGTGTTTCTCTCAGTCAGTGTTAGTGAGGAAGGATAGTGAGATGTTTTGGACCAGCTGGAGTTTAAAAACTATGGTAACAGAAGTTTTGTTTTGACCAGATCACCAACGGGTGATACGAAGGTGTTCAGTTACACCTTTCCTAATTTGGTCTAGGCTTAAATGTGCCATTTGATGTCACTAGTTTTATCTGCTGACACCAGAAATGGAGCTCTCTGTTATATGCACATTCACCACTGTAATACCAGCTGTGTATGTAAGGGTAAATTGGGTTTTTGGTTTTTGTTGGGGTTGGGGGGGTTTAATGCTTTTAGTGTTGTTTTTTTCACGGAATTTGACTTATAAAAATATGGTTTTCTGAAACAGGAGCAGTGACAATGAAAAAATATGGTTGCCTTGTTTTATAGAAAAAGATGCCTATTGTACAGCAGCTTAGTGAGACTAATTCAGTCCAAGCTCCAGCTGAAAGGACGACCTTTAAATAACACATGTCAGGTTCTGCTGATTTTGTTTAAGAGCGGAAACAAATGAGGGTCAGCAATATTTTCTTACAATTCAAAAACTTATAAGTCAAAACATTATTACCTGTCTTGAAATTATGAAGTATCCTGTTATGTATTTACCCTATAGCATATTTGTAAAGGTACTTTATATAGCTTATGTAAATACTATGTCATGATAAAATATGATTTTGAAGATAAACTGGTCTTAAATGTTAATGGTTTAGTTAACCCTAGCCAGATGAAGACTGCCTTTAAGGTAATGTTACTCTTTTGCAGAAGTTCAAGGCAGAGGTCAAGGAAGAGAGATGTTGTTAGGAATGTAATAATATGTATAAAACTATCAAATACATAGCTTATATTATAAAACAGCATAAAAAAAACTAACAGGTATGTTTGAGTCCTGTTGCATGGGGATTTCTGAATGTAATTCCATTTGTTCTCATTGAGATAAAAATATACTGTGTGGATTACTATAATTAAGCCACATTAGATATAGCTTAGATCTGTTTTACAAATACGTTTAAGTCTAATAAATATCATCATTCAGTTTCCAGACAATGTTTTGTGTCTAGAATCTAATAAATCCAGCTTGCT
>NW_009199751.1:0-23200 GCF_000690835.1 Fulmarus glacialis | reverse complement strand
CAGCCTGGTAATTTTCCATTCTATGTCCTGTTTTTTTGTCAATTCTCTTTTTAAAACATTTAAGTAGTAGAATAGAGGAGATAAAGGTCAAGTATTGAAAAGCCGTAGAGAATTGAGACAAAATTCAGTAAAAGTGACCAAGCTACCATAATTTAGACGCCCCACTGCAACAAGAAATGCTCTTTATTTCAGCATAACCCTGACATTTTTGTTATGAACATTTATTGTCTCTTTGGGAAGGCTGAGTATATAATATTTTTTTTTTTTTTAAGGCTACTTGAATGTGGGCAGCACAATTAGTAATGATTGCTAAACTACCAAACCTGTGGCTTACTTCTAGAAGTTAATTGCTTAGGGCTGCGCACAAGTGAGGCAGAGCTGTTGAGTGAAACAGCTGGTACTAATGAGCCAACATCCACCCTATAAGTGTTTCAGGAATTTTATTTCCCACTGGCTCTAGGCTGGCTGTGTAGGTTGAATGCCTGTTGGTGGCAGGAGCACATTAGATGCCCTCCTGGTGTTGTTTCATCTGAAAAGTGTACAGCTCTTGGGCCCTGAGTCTGCTCCTTGGGATGAACTACAGCATGGTAAGTGGGGGCAATTGGGAGATCCAAAACTAAACCACTGATGTTGAGGTGCTATAAGAAAGCTGTTTGAGCTATTTCATCCTATGCCATCCAGAAGCTCTTTCTATTCTGAAAGAAGTTGAATCCCTCTTGTCTTCAGTGACATTTCACGTGGACAGAGAAACTAATTTTTACAAGGTTGAGGCCTTGGACTTAAGGTTTTGCAAAAACAAGTTTTCTGGTTTGTTTTATTGAATTTCTAGTTCCATTTAAACCAGGAGGGATAGGTATTTTTATAGCATTTCCCTGTGATGGCTTTGTTCCTAAGGTTAATAATTGTGTTAGAGATGTAAAACAATTTGAAAAAAGGAGAATGAGCTTGAGAGAGTTGATTCAATTCCAGAAGTGAGTAAATTTAACAAAGGAAAAGAATTGCAGTGTGTTCTTATCATCTTGGCTGTATTTAAAATTGTTCAGTACAGAAATACATCACTTCCTGGTATATATTAGTTTTCCCTCCTCAATCTTATTTTTCCAAGACAATGTAATCTGAATGGTTCAGCGTATTTAAGCTTTTAGCTGATGCATTTTTAATTTTGAAATTTAAGTTGCCGCTAACCCAGAAGCCAACACCTGGCAATGACTTGCCTCTGAGTGAATCAATGACTCAAGATGCCACTTATAAGAACTGTAGTACTAGTATAACTTCCTATAACAGATTTGTATATGGAAATCAAAACTTTCACCTGCCATCTGGTGGAAAAAACCTGAAAAGCTATAACGTGTGAACCTCATAACTAAGGATTACTCCTGTTTTCACCTTGCTAGTAATATAGAAATTTGTAGTGCTAGCTCTATATAAAGAACACTTTACGGTTATGTTGCTGAACTCCTTACTGTGTATGCTACAAGAATTTTTTGGTCCTTTTTGCTTCAATATCAATAGGGTAAAAGAATTTGGCATTTTGTCTTTGACTCAATGACTGCAAAATAATTCAAGACAAGGGTAGCAAAATCAGTAGTTGGATTATAACAATAAAACTTGGTATCAAAATATGTCGGTAGGAGAAACCAGTTTTTTTTTTTGCTGCTATTTGTTGTGTGTGGAGGGAAATAAAATGTTTCTATTCATTTTCTGTTGCAAACAGACTTAATACATTGCTTTTACTACATACAGAAACTGTTATCAAAGTTACTGTTAACAGCAACAACAAAAATCCCTTGTTGTTTAACTTATTACTTCTCCATTTTCCTTATGTATCCTTCTCAGTTCCTGCTATTAATGTACACACATTTTAGTCTTTTCCTACAAGAGGGTGAAAAGATTTCTCTCTTGCAGTTCACCAAAATGTAATCACGAAATGTTTAAAATCCTCCTGAATACACCTGTGGATAAGATGGCCAGTCTTCACACTAAAACAATACAAGTGGTCAGGTCCTACAGCTACTGATTTAAACAGGCAGAAACTCATCCTTAAGAAATGTTTATTTTGCTAGGTTAACTAGTTTATGTAGTTACATTCTTCAAATCTATAGCCACATTTAGGGATTGCTCAAATCCATGATAGTATGTACTCTTGTAAGGTGTTCACTTCAACTTTAGAGAAGTTGCAGGTTTGAAAATGAGCTTTTCTTTTGAATTTGACCCTTATGTCGAATTACTGATCATGTACGAACACTGTTATTTCTGCGAAAAAGAATTTGAAGACAGAGGAGAAAATGGATGGTTTGTACTTGGAATTATCCTTCAGCTGCATAAATGGTGAACATGCTTATTTACCGATTATGCCCCAAATCCATTTGCTCCTTAAAAACATACTTGTAACACTTCGCAGGTCATTGTAAAATGTTGGTCTTATTGGTGTGCTCATGTAACTTTCTGGAATTGATTGTCTACAACACAGTCCTGCTAAATCTTAGCATTTTAAAGATTAATGCAATGCTTGTGTCTAATTATTTTATATTTTCAATTTCAATTTGGAAGCTTTAGTGAGTTTGGTAAAAAATTCTGTTCTGCTACTGACCTTATAACTTAAGAACGTAACCTTGCCTGTATTCTTCTTCTTCAACACAAATAAAACTCAAAGGCTGTTATAAAACCTTTAAATCACAACTTTTTGTAGATAAAAATGAATAGTAAAAATGCATGAAAATAAAAAATACTATCACAAGTAAATGTCATAGAAGTGCAAGTTATTTTTAGAAAGCCAGACAATAACAGAACTTGTAATAAGTATTGCATTGTCATAAATTCTTTATAATTCTTTTATATCAACACGTTGTTCCCAGTGTGGGTTGGTTTTTTTGTTGTTGTTGTTGCAAGTAAGCCTTTCAGATAGACTTTTACAATTCTGTACTATAGAAAAATACTTGACTCTCTAGGGAAAAGCTATTTAAAAAAAAAAAAAATTCCTTTTGGAAGGGAATTCAGGTGGCTATTGTTAGTAGTTTCCTTAATATAATTTGTTACAATGTGCTTTGCATCATAGATGACAAATTAAATGATGAGAGTAATTGGGTTCACCAGTTCTCCATATTTGCTTGAATATAAAACACCTACCCCTTATGTTCAGAGCATGCTCAGAGAAAATAAAGCAAGCCAGATATTATAGGAAAACATAAAAATGTATTGATTAAATGTTCTGGGAGCTGTGGTTCTACAGTAATATTCAATCACGTCACCTGCAGTACACTAAATGAGTTCTAAAAGTTTTTAATTCTCCATATCACAAAATAAATTGCTGCAAATCACTGACTGCAGCACTTCTCTTTTAATCAGGAATATTATTACAACAAGTAATTGTTACAACAAGTTATATTCTTCCGTTAGAGTTATGCTTTTGAAAATATGGTAGGAAAAAGTTCTTAACTTTGCTTTTAGGAGAAAAATTGCAGTTAACACTGGCAAATATTTTTTGCTGCCTTCATGTAGTTAAGTTCTAAGTGTGCATTTCGATAAGAAACAAGTAGCTGCTAGTTTTTCATTGTGATCGTTCCGCAGCAGGGACAACAGCACTGTGTGTGTTTGAGCTGGGTTCTCTTTGGGCACTTTTGCTAATAAAGGTTCCAGCTAAAGACTCAATTCTACTTTCATGTTGGACAAGTGAAAACAATCAAAAAAGCTGTGAGATCAACTTTCCTGGTTTTACTTGAATTTGTAGCTCTGACAACTTTGAGAATAAAAGTCCTTTTACTACAAACTAAGCAAATATGGTCTGAATATCTTAGAGATGACAAATGTGAATTAACAATAATTTTTGCACCCATTTCAACACACTAGCTGCTACTTAGTATAAAAAAAACTACAGTGGCAGCATTTAACTAGGGTTTATGTATAAATGGGATTAATACGCAATGTTGAATTTACAGTGTATTAACTACCCACATTAATTTGCTATGTGAAAACATCTGAGGCTGATTAGTTATCTCCTGTAAAGACTTTCCTTATAGGCACTAGGTGTGTCCATATGGGAAACTTAGCAGGAGTACCAAATACACAGTACATACACACTTAGTCTATCAAATAGTCCTTGGAAAAAAATAGCTCCTATGAGCTTTCAGCCATCAGAACATATTTCTGCTGAGCTATTCCATCTCCTCTGAGAGATGGAAATGTCCAAAGTCTATATTGATCTGAATGTTTGTGTAAAGGTTTTATTCTTTAAGATGATGGTGTAGTTCTCGAAAGTTCAACATTAAAATGTTTGGGATTTTTCCCCTGTTCCTTAAGTATTGTTCTAATACACAGGTGATTCATTTTGGAGGAGATAATAGATCTTAATCTTGTCAGTCTGCACTATTTATTAAACCATTTTCAAATGGTGTAAAAAATACATTGTTAAATGTCATCAGAAGTCAATGAAATCTCCCAGACTCAGAAATTATGTAAACTCTAAACACGCTTAGTTCCGATTTCTCCATAATAGAACTGAGCTATCTGTGTACCTTTTGAAGATGCAGGTTGTAGATGCAGGATTAGCCCTAGTTATGTTATGTACAGTTTAACTTTTCTTGTACTGTAATTCATCATTTCAAATAGCCTAACATCAATCATTGCAAACACCATTAACAGGAAAACAAACAAACAAAAAAAACCCTAGAGCCAACAAACAAAAACTAGTGATGGGAAATATACCACCAGGTTAATCCAGCAGATTTATATAGACAAACAACTCCTGAGCTTGGAAAATGGTTTGTGTTTGTATTGCTCCCAAAACAATGATAACTTAATGGAAATGAAAGTTTGTGGAATCTGTTCTTCTGCTCCTTCAACCTAATATAGTCTGTAACATTGATGCAGTAAATTATTAATCTAAATATTTGGCTTGTGCAAAGATCAATGCCTTTTACCTGAAGGGGATTGTCCATTGTTAGAATGAATTTTTGCCTTAACTAGAGCATTAAAAAAAAAAAAAAAAAAAAAAATTGGGAAGCAAACAGAAGTACTGCTACTGCAGTTAGAAAAGTTACACTGAAAAGATTAAGCATGAATCAATACTTGAAATCTAAATTTTATTTAAATTGTATTTAGTCATCATGATCACTTCAGATCGCAAGTTAACTGTACTGTATAAGTTTCTTCCTTGCAGTGAGCTCACATATTTGGGAAAGGTTTCATGGAGACTTGCTGCTGCTTAAAATGTTGTTTTCCCTCTGTTTCCCCCTTCAGGCCCCTTGTATAGCCATGAATTTGTTACATTGCTTCACAGCCTATTTCTTGCAATGGATTTTTCTTATTACATATAGTAGCCTTAAAAATGAAACATCAAAATGCTGTAATGCTTTTTTTATTAAACTCTTTTGTTGTCTGTCTGAGCATGTCTGTTGGTCTTGTGCATTTAAATACTTAATTAATTTTCTTTTTCAAGATCTAGTGATGATATTCTTTCGAGCTGATATTTCCACAGAAAACTCAATTATTTTTGTAGCTCTGAAAGGTGTGTGGCACATAATAACTTTGATAATTAACCCAGTGTTTGGCAGTATATTAAAAGTGATGTTTAAGGATTACAATTCAATTGCTTTTTATTGCAGTCTGTGTTTGCAATCCTACAGCTGACTGGCTTTTTTTCTTCTTTTTTTCTAGAGGTCCTGAGGGATCCTAAATATGAGGCCAGTTTTCCATAACTGGACAAGAGGGTTTTGGTATATTCCTAGTTTTGCTCACATAATTAATGAATGTGCATGGTGTAAATGCTAAATAGAATAGTAATAATGTGAAATAGTATTTAGTGCTATGTTCAGTGCATAATATTTAAGTTTGGCCTACCTCCGTGCAGCTACTTGCTAGACCTAGGAGCAAAAATGATTAAATATTGCAGTGAGGGATGTATTAATTATCTAAAACTGGGCTGTGAGGAAAGGGAAGTATTACAAGCAGCTGCTGTGTTTGAAATCAGTATCAGGTGCAAAAATGTTTTGGGAGCTGGGGTTAAGTTGTTAACAAAATACAAGAAAATTGAATAAAATTCAGTTAAGTAATGGTATTGATATGTTTCCTCATGACACACTGTATTCTACCACTGAAATCAGGGAAAATCTAGAGGGCTTGTCATCTAAACAGATGGCAATATTTCCTCTGGATGCAAAATAGTAAGATCTTGGTAAAACCAATAGTCTTGCATTTCCTAAAATGCTTTATGGTGATAATGTAAAATAGCGAATGCCCTTCAGTAGTAACTGTACCTAATCATAGTGGTCAGACTCTTTCTATTAATGGAAAGAAGCTATACCAAGTTGGTACCTTCTCAGTTGCTCTAGGAAGGTGCTTTCCCTCCTACCCTTAACCTCAAGCATGCTCTATCCCCCTCTGCTTTCAAAAGCTTAAGAAAAATTGTAGTTCAGAGGCACCACGATTTCTTTTTTATTCATGGACCTTAAAAGTCTAATTATGTAAAATAACTGTTGGTAGTATCTCAGCATGGAAGAGCATTAATAGGGCCTTACTGGACAGAGCCCTTCCAATACATTGTTAAGCTTCTTGACAGTTGATCCACCACTCGTCTTTACCATATGATTTTCTGTCTGTGCCTGTAAATACAAATCCTCAGAAAAGGCCATTGATGATGGCTATGAGGCAGAAGATACAGAATGTGCTTAAGCACTGTTGTTCCTCATGAATTTTGTAATATGAACTAATTTTTGGAAGAAGTAATCATAGATTGATATTCATCTTGGAAGTGAATACCAAACTAGGAGGGCAAACATTCTCTGCAACAACTTGTAGGTCAGGGCTTCAGCTGGACGTGTTTAACTTCACCCATTCTTCAACATTAGCTTAGAAGGTTAAACTGTAGAGAGCTTCGCTGATGTGTAATGTGAACTTGATATCGCAGTGAATTGTAATTCCTGTATATTTATATTGGAATATTTGCATAAGAGAGCAAGAGAGAGTTTCATCATTCTGTGAGTTGTCTGCAAGATACAGTTAATGGTTAAGCAAACACTTTATTTTTACGTCTGTTCGTATCTTTCTTCAGATAGTCATTTCCATAGAAGTTCCAAAGTGTCAGCTTTCTAGGAGGAAAAGATATCTTTCTATCTTAATGACCCCTGAATCTGTATAAAACTACTTTAGACAAACATTTAGAATATTCTTATTCACAGAAATTAATGATCTAGCACTCCAATTCTCAATGGTGCTTTTGGGCACAGGAAAGCATTTATATATTTACTTTCACTTTAATGTAAGATAACTCACTTTCAGCCTCACTGGGACAGTCTAAATACTCCTTATTTCATTAGGAAAGGACTGTTCTCAACTTGTTGAGGAATAGGTAAATGACAGTTATAGATTGCTATTCTCTCACTGAAGGGGATATATGCTAAGTAATTAAAAAATGTATTATTAAAAAATATACTATAAAAAAACCAAAACAATGTCAGAAATATTACTTGTTTGCTTTCTCTAGCTGTTCACTATTATATTCTGTTTGGCAATTTAGTCTTTCCTTATCTTTACTTCTGAAAAACATCACTTTTTATTCTAAACAAAACCCCCACCTTTTTGGTTTTTTTCTGGTTGTTTTTTTTTTTTGGAGGGGATGGGGGTTTATTAGGGAGTTTATGTAGGAGGTAGAGAAGCAAATGTGACCATGAAGAAGCAATTATAAAACAGTTCAAAATGTAAAGACATTGAAGAGATTTCTTATTTGCATGAGTAAGACACAGTTTCAATAACAAAAATTATAAACAGAACTAATATATATGTTTTTCGGGGGTTTGGGGGGGGGGGGGGGAATAGAGAATGGGAAGGGACCAGAAGCTTAAACAGTGCCTTTACTCAATATTTTTAAGGAGTTACTAAAGAAAAAGGAACAAATGGCATCTGACACATCCAGTAATAGCACGTGTTGTGATTAGTCACATATCTGAATGCTCCTTTTTGTTTTGCTCTGAAATGTGAGAAGCACTGAAGAACTTTTTTTTTTCTTTGTTACTGAGGAAAATAGAACAAATAAACAGAAGCTTGCATTTTTTCCCCTGGAATCTTAGTTCAAGAAGATCAGTGTGGTTTACAAGATACTAAACTTGTTTCAGCAGGTATTTTACTCCCATAACTTTGTTCAGGTAATGTTACTGAGATTTCAGGCTTAGAAATCTTGCAGAAATTAGACTCCTTATATCCTTATGAGGTAGCTCTACTTTGTTTCTCTCATTTTACAAACTGGGAAGTTGAAAACAAAGAGAGTATAAACAGCTTGCTGAGGACAGTATAAAGCCAGTGAGTAGCCAGGCTAGGAATATAATTCAGGTGAACAATTAAGATCAGTGATAGCCTTTTCATTAGTTGCTTGTGGCCAGAGTATCGCACCAGGAGTGCTGGCTTTACTTCCCTGATCAGTGGGCAAGGACAGATGTTCAGGTGACAAATTGCCCTAGTAATGGGGGGGGGCAGGAATGCAATGTCATTATTATTCCTACAGTGTTGTCAGACGAACTTTCATTTGCTATTGTCGAATGAAGGCGTTTCTCCTAGCTCTGTAATAAAATGGGCAAAGGATGTTTGAAATAAGCTAGTTATATGCAATTTATTACTGCAAGTCAAAACTCCCTTTCCCTAATTTTTTTCCTTTGACATAAACGTGTAGTCTATGCAGATTCAAACTTTCTTGCAATTCAAGTAACTTCTACAATGGAAGAATAAGCCTCTTAACGAGATTGAATTTGCTATTGTGCAAGTTACAAGCTGAACAAACAGAGATTGGGCAAGTTTTTGTTCATTCATGTGCCTCCTTTAAAAAACAAATACCAGTTTAATATAAATGGAAATGAGGGCAACATTAGTGTGAACGTAAATCTTGATCTATTGTAACCTAATAATGAAAGCCACGCTGTTCGGAGTCTAAATAAACGAAATAAAGTCATAGGGTGGCTTTGTTTTTTTTTTTTAATAAGCATACGAATCATCACTTTTAGCTAAGATTTTTATCCTTTTATTTGCTCAGTGTGACTTTTGGAAAAAGCCATTATTTATGGAAAAGCAGGTATTTGTCTTAAAAGACAAGCACATCACCCTCTTGAATGATGCATAATTTTTTCTGGGAAAAGATAAAAATAACCTGGCAAGATATTTGAAAAGAAAGTTTCCTGGCTGACTTAATAAACTTTAATATTTATATAACCTTTAAGCAGTCAAGAGACTATGCCTAATGACAGTCAACTAACAGCTTGACCTTTATTGAATGGAAGGATGGTAGCACGCTTACAGGAGTTTCATTTCAACAGCAACCTAATGTTGAATTTCTTTGGGTTATTAATGTACAGTAAGCACGCTGAAATTCATCCTGAGGCTGGAAATGTATTATTTCCATTAAATAAGTCCTGCAAAACTGCAGAATAGAGGGTTTAAAAAGCAATCAGCTTCAGATTTCTGAATTCTATTTTGATGATCTTGCTCCTAATTAAATGTGAAGTGTCTTAACTTTTAAAAAAAAAATTAGAAGGGGTACATGTGCAAATTGGCTGTTACCACATCCAAAATCTTTATGTTAATCAGCACTTCGATAATTTGTATGTGTATGCAAAGTCTAAACACACTGTTATTTTTTTTCTGCCTTTTATAGAGGAATTCATCATACTGTCATATCACTTTGAAATAATTATCAGTGAACTTGAAAGATGAAGATTAAATACTTTCAAAATGCTTAAACTGAGATGTTTTTCTCAAATGTACAGCAGAATGACAAATAATATTTGAATTTCACTGGGTCCTTCGTAATGTAGGTTTGTAACATAGTAAAGCGATTATTCCCAGTATAAGGCTAGTTTTAAGTAGCTATTGCTAGTTCAGGATGCTAGTATATAGGCAAATATCAAGATCTCTGTAGTTTACTCGATCAAAGTGCTAATAATGTGGTTGTAAGGAGACAGATACAGAAACCATTTGTACGGTTTGGGTTGGTGTTTGGGGTTTTTTTGTTGTTATTTGTGTTTTGTTTTTTTTTTCCTCTAGAAAACGTACTTTGTTCAAATACCCCTATAATACATGGCTTTAGGGGTTTCGATAGCTTTCACAACTCTGGTTCTCCTGAAATCAGTTGGAATTTTATTGTTGACTTAGGAGCTAATATACTACCCTCTATTTTAAGGTATAACATAAAGTTAGGTCCCCCTCTGAAGAAACGCCATTGCAACAACAGGAGCACCGTAATATTTTAATTTGAATGTCGCACTGTTTGCAGATACTAGTTGGAATTCTTCTGAAATCTGACTGCTGTTGCCTAGCACGGTCTGCTAGAATAGACTGTACGGGGACTGTGATCTAGGTTTTCCTAGGGTTTTGTTGTTGTTTCCCTTCTATAATGTTGTGTTTATTGAAAAAGTAGCTTTTGTTCTCTAACGAATCTTGGGCACAGAGAAAATGTTATTTCTTCTGTTTGTAAGACCCAAAAGAAATTTTTTATTTGGCAAATAATTGAAATACGGATTTTGTTGGGGTGTTTTCCTCACTAAGTGAGGAATCAAATCCAGATATCTGCCCCTCCCCTGGCTTTAAACAAACTATTCTAATTCCAAATGGAAATACCCAAGGTCTAATTCTTTCCATCAGTTCCACTTTACAGAAGATGTCTGTCATCCATAGAGAATGCAACTAGTCTTGGAAAAAAATCCCATGCTCTTCTCAGCTGTTTATTTGATGTACTGTTCTGAGATCTTCTGTGGAACCACTTTTCATTTGTGATAACTCCAGTAACATAGTACATACTTGTTAACAGCTGAATTACTTCTATTTTTCAATATCTTTAATACTTATGCGTGAGTATCATCATCTTTGAGTGATGTACTTTTGTTTAACTTTTGTTTGGATTTGATCTCCGTTTCTGTCAGTACTTTCATCCACTACCTGAAAAAAATTCTCACATTTTGCCTGGTTACTTTTATGGATCAAAAAATAACATACGGCATTCTTTAGTTAAGGAAGTACATCACTTAGCCTGGCTGGCTTTTGTGCTTTTGAAGTTCTAGCAGTACCATGAAACTTCAGCACATCGTCAAAATCTGTTTCTCTGATTAAATGTTTTAAAATCCAGCTTTTACCTGTATACCCAGCTGTTCATCTCCCCTCCATGTACCCAATGCGTAGTAGGGCTTCCTGAGAAAGACTGTTTAATCCATGTACTGTTGGCAAAGACTGATTTGGAGGTGGATCCAGAAAACTTCTCTCTGTGCTTCTCTACAGCCTAGAAATTGAAAGGTTTTCCTCTGTTAGTTCCACTTTGTAATGATAGCCAGGCAGGTTTATTTTTGCATCATCTGTTTTACACATAATCTGAGAGAAGTTACAGAGAAAAAGAGAAAAGTCTTAAATATGTAAAAAGTCCTTATCTAATATTCTTGTTCAAGATGACGTAGGCATTTCCACTATGAACAGAAAGGCCTTTCAAGAATTGTTTATCACACACTTGAATCCGATGTCAAAATAAAGTAGTAAAAATGAAATATTGCATGAATGCTGATACAGCAGCAGTATTCAGAACAAAAAATAAAGCCTTATTGAACTGACATCTTGAGTATTGTTCTGGTCTTCCTGGACGTGGTGATAGCAGAGCAGTACAGAGCAGGTCAGCCACCTTACAGCAAAAGACTAAAAAGTCTGAAACTCTTCACTTTGGAGGGAAGAAAAGCTGAGAGCAGTATAGGATAGAGATCTACAAAATGGGAGGTGATCGGTAAGCTGAATACACAACAGTTTTTGACTCCTGTAATAGAAGAACTCCAGATACTCAATGACGCTAGTAGGAGGACTGCTTAAAGCAGATAGGGGGGCGGGGGGAGGAGGTTTCTTCAGTGATAGGTAGGGTTAAGTGGTTCTGGCTTCTGGAATTTGCTGTTCCAGGAGGCTGTGGAGGCAGGCAGCATCAGCAGGTTCAGAAAACAAACTAGATTTATGGACAACATGTATAAATGGATACTAAAGGGACTGGGCAGCATTATTATATTGCTGCTGGTCCTCTTCTATTGTTTGTATCCAAGACAGACTCCTGGGCTACATAGACAATTTCTCTGAGCATTCTTATACTCTTGCATATTCCTTGAGTGTGATAATCAAGGTAAAGAAGAGGTTTCCTGCCACCTACTAGAACTTCGTAATTTATAATGCTCATAGTAAGCCTAGATTAAGTCACTGAAACAAATACCTCAACTGACTCATAATAAAACTGTTGGAAAACTAACTTTTGAATGATGAGCACTTTCAGTCTTGAAGCTTGTAACTATTCTAAAGGAAACTGCTCTCTGTTGAATTTGACTGGAGCATCTTTATAATACCTCACACATCCTCTAGCTTTCATTTCGGGGAATAAAATGTCATGAAGAGGATAGAAATCACATCATCTTCTGAAATCAGGGATTTCCAAGTAGGAGAATAAGCCCCTTGTGTAACTAGGGACTCTTATGAATGGTATATTGCCATCTGGTTACCGATATAACTCCTGTTGAAAAGTATATCCACGCACCCTGAGCAAGTGTATTACTGGTTCTGAAGATTGACTGGGGACTCCTGGCTAAGCCACCCACTTGACCCATTTTGGAATTGGCAATAGTGTCTGTTGGTACCTCAAGCCTCTTCTTGCCTCTCATTGAGAAAGCGGAGGAGCTAATGTCAGCTGAAGGTTGTCTGGATAGAAGCAGGCTGGATGTAAAGTGATTTGGTATTTTTTTTAATTCCAAATTCTGCTTTCTCAGGATGCTTTTGGCTTTCATATAAATCTTTGCAGAGAGCACTTTGAACAGCCTGTAGGAAAGGCATCACTCTCTGTGTGATCTGAGTTGGGCCAACTAAGCTTGGTTTCATAAAGATGCTCTGATCTTTTAGGATGCAATGCTGCACTTAATTTGTTTTGTTACTTTTTTTCATGCTACGTAGTTCGTATAATTTAAAATGTTTAATAAATCAGAAGGCCAAAAGAAAATAATACACATTGCTTTTGCAATTGACCTTTCATTACTTTGGCTTGCACTTCTAGACCTCTAACATGTAGCTAATGTGCAAGTCCTTGAGGGACTAATGACTACTTATATGAATAAATATTTACTAGGATCAGAAGCAAAACTTTGTGCCACCATAATCCTGATTAAGATCCTTCATTTTGATTCGCACATACAAACCCTGTGCTGAACTTGCTGTCTTTAGTGAAATGATGACTGAATATAAAGTCTTATTTATATGTATTATATGCAAAGATAGAGCTAGTGGAGGGCATATATCTACATGTACTTATGTGCTTTAGAATGCTTTATAAAACTTATTAAAAAAAAAAAAAAACCCAAACCCAAAACGTACAGGTGAGTCTGAAAACCCTGTTGAGATTTATATGCATTTTTAAACATTTAATAGTTGTGAAAAATCTTGACCTAAAGCCCCAGCTGACAAAATACTTAGGTCAGGAACATAGCATGCCATTTGTCTTTAAAGTGCCAGGAATACTCCTACTGCTAGACAAATAAGAGTAACGAGGGAAAATGCATGATGAATAAGTTGCACAGCTTGTTCTTGAAAGCTGACATGACTTTAGCACACACAAAAATATTGAATAAGTAAGCTTTTTCGTTCATGCAAAGTAGGATACAAATCGCTGTCAGAACAAAATCATGTGCACTTAGCTCGCTTCCCACCACCACCTTGTATATCTCTATGCACAGCTTAAATGTACGTACTGCCAGAAGTTCAGCACTAAACATACTGTAAAAGTTGCTTGCTAGTTTTTCACACGTTAAACTTGAGTATTTTTAATTTATAGGGTTTTTAATTCATGACTGTATGGATATCTATAGTACCTTCAATTAGCCTTTGAAGACTCATCAGCAACTGTAGTTGTAGTCTAAGATTACAATCCCATGTTTCCCCGTGAGAAAATGCAGCTAGAGCTTTTTAAACTTCCTCTGTTGCTTATACATGCCTGGAGGAAAGCTGGTCACGTCTTTCTAATGCAGTCCTTCTCTATCTATGGATCCTAGCATATCTATTGCCTGCCATGCTCTTCATTGCAGTGATGAAATCTGACTCCTAGAATCAAGTTAGCTTTATCTTCCTCTTCAATATGCTTATTAAAATGAACTAGAGGTTAGTTCATTTTAAAGGCCTGAAGAAGGATTATTAAGGAGCTGATTAAGTCAATTAGGCTGCTTAGGGAATCCTTTTTGCTGTGTTGTTCTTAGCCAGGAACCTTAATAGGACAATTAGGATTAATTAAAATCAGCCTGATTGATTAGGATATCATATATAAACCTGCATGTGAGACATAGTTGTTTGGTTGTGTTTGTGCAGTCTGTGAAGGAGAGGCAGTGGATGCTGAGGTTTGTGTTTCTGAAAATATTATCTGTATGCAGATATAAGAGCAGGTTGCTTTGAGCGGGCAATTGGTTTTGATAGTGACGATTCCACATCAGTGAAATTAAGTTTTCGGCATGCTCCTATTGGGTTTGACATGACTGACTGAACAATAAAACAGCAAATGAATTTTGCTGTAGATGTATGTAAAATGACGTGTGTGGAAAAATCCTTACTTTGCCTGTAGAATGGTATGCTTTAAACTATGATCACTCAGGACCAAAGAACAACGATAGTTTCATGAAAATGGTAAGGTGAGGGAGGAGGGCTCTAAAGCTAGGCATTCTGTACTGCCTTTTGTAAGAGCCTCTCTCTTTCGGTGGACATAAGCTCCCAAGATAGGTGGCTGAGCTGTCATCAGAAATCAGCTTCTGCATGCGTAATGAGCACCAGACTGTGCCTGTGTCTTCTGGGTGTTTTTAAATGGATGATGTCCAAAAAAAGTTGAATGCTTCTGTAATGGCTGTTTTAAACTGCACTAATACCACAATTAATAGGTGCACCCATATGCTCACATAAACCTGGGATCTTAACCTTTTTCAGTGGGATACAATTGTCTGTATTCAGACACGTGATGGGAAAGAATGTGATTGGGAATAGCCACGCGGCTGTTGCATCCTCTGCTGAAGGTAGTAGGGTGTCAAGTCCCTTGCTCTTTCAAGTACCAAGAAAGATCTCTTTTCATTTAAAGTGCGACTTTGCTCTTGCCTGCTTTTCATACATTGATTCATTTTGGTAACTTCTGGAAACTTTTCATATCCGATGTCTTGCTCCGTCTCTTTGAAATAGCTTCCTTCTAAAGGAAACTGATCTACTGTGGAAAATGTTATCAAAGGAATATGCCTTAAAGCTTCCTCTGTTTCACTGCCAATGAACATAAGTGGCTCCAGTATTTGTTCTGTTTCTTTATCCAAGATTTTCTCAGACATTATCTATGTGGGAAAACATACAGAGGCTTTACTAGACATCAGCAAGGCTTTAATCAGCAACAACATTTTTTGTTCTGAACAGTTGGATCCTAGGCAAGTGTCATCAGCCAAAATTTCTATCTTCAAGTGCTTCAAAAGAGTTGTTATTTATTAATGATGGAGAAAATGAACTAACCTTTCAAAACAATCCTTATAGGCATCTCTTCACTTACTACACTGCTGAAGTAGTGCATGTCTAGGTAAGTGTGCTATCTCAGGTTTTATTATTCCCCTTACTGGAAGGATCCATTTCCAAGACCTCTTATTCCATCTTGTTAAGGAATATCTTCAAATATTGTACCTCAGATGGAAAGACCAACTTTTCACATTGCTATTTGAAAATGTTCAGGTTCTTTACTTATATTTCATGCTGTTGGGAAATACCAGAGGAATCCCTGTTTTCAATAAATAGCATTTAGCAAGATTTAGTCTTTAACTAGCATATTACCCTGCGGCATGTACTGTCTGAAGTGATCAACACGGTCCTGGGGTGTCTCTTAATCTGCTCTTAAAGACATTGATAGGTAAGGAGAAAGGCAGATAAACAGGAGATAATGGTGTCACTGAAAAAACCCTCATACTCTCTTAATTCTGAAAAAAATGTTTATGTATGTCAGTCGCTAATACTTATTAAGACTATCCTAGCTCCATAATCCAGGAAGGCAAAAGTAATCAGCCACAAGATTTTTTTTTTTTTTTTTAACTTATATTGGAGTAAATCTTAGTAGAATCCTCACAACTGCAAGATATTAAGAACATATTGGATGTCATCTATTTTTTTTTTTTCCTGCTTTCTGAAATCTCATATTATTCTGAGAAGTTCCTGTAAATTGTCATGAAATGCCCAAGAAGTCATAAATCCCTTTCAGGGATTGTAATTGCAGTAGTCTCTGGCAATAAGTAACCTTTTTTAAGTTTTTCTAAACTTAAAAGTCCAAATAATAAAATAAAAAAGCCTAAAAAACCACATGTATATATGGTATCCTCCTCCCAGCTTTCATTACTGTTGCACAAAAAGATTATAGAAAGCTTTAGTACTTATTTCCCTTAATTTTTTTGTTTATTTGTTTTAAACAAGCCACCTATCATCTTCAGGACTTTATTTAGTTTTAAGCATACTCACCCAGCTTTTTGATTAAACAGTATCTGCCCTAAAACCTGAACTATTAACAAATATATATTTACATAATACAATACAAATTAGTAACTTAAAATTACCGATTTTCACCAATAGGTGGTGGTGCTAGCTGTTTCTTTATCTGTTGCTTCTTCAGACCTCAGTGGAACTAACCACAAAAATATCTAGGTATTTCTAGCATACAAATATGAAGCATAGGTGATTCAAGATACTTGGAGCCAGACTGACTCTGCCTCGGCTAAGAGGGAGGTGGGGAGGAACGCAGGCCCCTAAGAAAAGCTGCGAACGGTCTGCTCCATTTTGGCACCCCTCCTTTTGAGCATGAACCCCAATTGCTTCAAAGCTGCAGGAAGGAGGGCCTGGCCCCGGCAGCCTGCTCTCGGCAGGTACCGTGGCTGCAGGAGGAGCCGCAGGCCCTGTGAAAGGATGAAGAGTCTTACGGTGCGGGAGGAAGGTACACTAAATAATATTCAACCTAGCTCTCCAGCCTGCTCAGAAAGCAGCTCCTGCTGTTTGCAGTTGTTGTTGCAATGTTTTCCAGTAGGGAAATGATCTTTTGAAAATGCTGCCATGTTATCTGGCTTCCCCCTTGGTTACCGGTTGCTAGTTTATGAGGCGGGGAGAGTAGGATTTTTGTGTGTATGAAGTGAATGCTTAAAATCTAAGAACAGATCAATGGTCTGTGAATGGTTAAAAGACTGGGAAAGAGGGGGCTCTCAGAGGGGGTAAAAAAACAAACAAACTAAAAAACCAAACCAATTTGACAGTAGGTAAGTTACAGTGCAGAAAACATGCTGGAGGAAAAGCACACATGACATGTTGAGCACAGGAGAAAATGAGAAAGGGAGACATTGTTCCTCACTGGAATTCTTCCTTTGAGGGAGAAGGGGAGCTTAGTTCATGGTTCAGTTTGAAAAAGTGTTTATTTGGCCAGGATATATTCTGAAGTCAGTAATATCTCAACTAGAAGACAGTCTGATAGGTGCCACTCAGGCTTAGCTGTAGGCCTTGCGTTATAATAAACAGTTTGTTAGTCATGGGTTCCTCTAAAATAACAATTAAAAGTTGACACACTTCAAATGAACTGAAGAACAAATTAAAACGTAGCAAGGACCATGTTTTTGATTTTGTATAACCTTCATTAGAGCCTGTGATAATGTGACACGAGAATTCTCAATGCTAAATAAAGCATCGAGAGTACAAGTACCACTGCATTCATCATCTGATTGGTTTCTTTGGTTGGCTGTGGGGTTTTTCTTTTCTTTTTTTTTTTTTAATTAATTTTTTTCTCCAGTCTTTTTCCTGTATCTCTGGCCTATTTGCTTTCCTGTTTTTCTGTGGTCTGCTCTCACTGCAAGGAATAAGATAACTCATGACTGGCAGCCAGCAGCTTGGAGTGAGAATTCTCATTTGTCACATTCTGCTGCTAGCTGCCAAGTGAGATATGCAAAACCTCGTTTCAGAAAGTTCCAGTATTGTCAGATTCTCTTGGCTGCTAATGTCTTTCATTCTATTATTTTGGAACAGAAAAAACCTTAGGTAAACTGAGCTTCTTTTGGTTTTCCTTTGGAAGAAAGGAAAAAAAAAAAAAGGGAGAGAAAAGATGGAATTTTAATAAAGATGAAATTTTAAAAAACCCACTATTTTTAGCAGTTATACTGGTAGGTAACAAGTCATCAATATGCACATAGACACTGTAATTACTGATGAGGTTCAAACATGCAATTCTTAGTGCCAAAGTATCTGACAACTTGAGCTCATGCCTGACCGCTTTGAACTGAGCTTATAGAAGTGCTTGCTGGACATATTCTAGCTCTTCATGCTATTTTTATACCTGACACTTGACCTAAAGACTGTCCAGCTTTAAACATTTTTTGGCCTGTCTATACTTTCATATTGAACTGGCCAGATTTTGATTCTGTCTGGGTTTTTTTATAGCTTCAACTTTCTGAAAGCTTTTCCTACCTTTAACACCAACTTTTGCTCTTTTCCAAGTCTTTCTAGATGAGTGCTGTGCATTTGTCCTGTCTCTCTGATGTGATATCCTTAAGTAACCGTGTGATGTCCTCAAGTAACCATCATGTTGCCAACAACTGCAACTACACTTGACCTTTTTCAGTGTGTGTATGGTCCATTTCGTAGTCTGCTGGGAAGCATCCTACAGGTTTCACTGATTTCAGTTTGCTCTGGAGTGATTCCTGATATCACTTTGTTAATCAGAACCGCCTGCTGCTCAAAACAAAGCAATAACTTGAACTGACAATAATGATAGTAAAGCATCAACTCTTAAAGTTCTAATGATAAGTAAAAATTGAGTTCCCTTTAGTTCTTTTTTTCATCACTAAAATGAGCTTTAAAAGAGTTGTCAAAAAAAGATTTCCAGTAGTTGTTACGTAACCTCTGGATGCAATCCCTAACTAAACTCTTACCAGATGACTTTCTGACAGCTCCCTAATCTCAACAAAGTGTTATTAACGTAGCAGCATTAAAATGATCTGTTACCAACCCTGTCTTTCACCCGTGTAATTCAAGAAGGGACCTTACCTACAGATGCTCGAGAAAAAGCAGCAGTGAAGGAGAATTTGCAACACTGAAAGGTAGAATTGAGCAATAATGCTTGAGAAGATGGCAATCCAGGAGCAGCTGATGGCTTGAAGTGCACAAATCCTGAAGAAGTACGGTATCAGCTAAAAAGAAGTAAAATACGGGGTCTTGACAACACTTCTATGGCTATAAGCATTGATAAGGAATAATGCATTGAACCAACTTGGATAATATGTAAATTCTATAATGTGTCTTAGAATAGCTAATGTTTAACAGTTAAAGGATTTTTTTTTTTTTTTCTTATTAGCAGTTAAGCAAAAAATAGCTGTTTTTACAAAGACAGGTCTCCACAACAAATGCGGAGAGCTAAATAGCATCTATAGATGTTTTTCGGTTTGTGGTGGGGTTTTTTTTTTAAATGGGGAAGGGGAGAAATATGTTTGTATATACAAGACTTGCACGTATACCAGTGGAGTTGAGGGAGCATATACACACACATACATGGGAGCAGGACTGAGTTGTGGTTTTACAGTTTAAGATTAAGAAAAATGAAAAAAACTTACCTTGAAACTCTCCAAAGATTTTTTTTTTTTTTAATTAAAATACTTCCATGGAAGATTTTTTTTTTTTTTGTAAAATACAACTGCTACTCTTTATTCTGTTCTCTAACACATACAAGTGTTTTTCTTTATCAGTTTCAAGTTTCTCTGAACTTTAGATTATTAACTGCAGGACTTAGCTTTGGGCTAGATTCTGGCATTTGTAGTTTCACTGCAACACAATGACACCACCTCTGCCTTAGGAGGATCCTGAGCCGCACCGCAGCCTGGGAGATTACCTGAAAAGAGTCACTATGTAGTTGCCTTATTCTTAACTTCTTTCCCACATATAAGTTGTTGGCTGCTCTCGGATTTGAGATACTAGACTAGATGGACTTTGGTCTGTCTCAGTATGGTCATTCATTTAATCATCTAATAATTTATTCCCAAATATGCTCAGCTGAAGAAAAAAAAAAACAAAAGCAATTACAGGGAGAGTAGCAGTACATGGGCTGAGCAAAGTTAGAAAGGATCAGAGCCTCAATATGTAACATAATCCATACATGTTTCAAAAGTAATTAAGAAATATATGAATTTTTGCTGTAATTTAGATTGGTTTATGCATTTAAGGCTGTATAATATTTGCTAGAAGTTATAGTGTGTTAAATTAAACATAACTAAGTGTTGAATTGGCATCTGCTTCATAACTATGCTAATATATGGTTCTCTAAGCTTCAGATGAATCTTCTGCGGACTTAAAATACAAGAGTATTATATTTCATTTGTGGTGGTGTGACTTTGATGAAATGCCATTGAAGTTAATGTAACCACTGTTTTTTTTCTAAAAACACATGCAAAAGGCAGCTATGCTTATTTTATGAATTGGTGTGGGCTTTACTCCCAAGCTCAGGTATACTTCACCGTCCAAAATGAATACATGCTTTTTAATATGAGTAAGCTCAGAAAGGTGATTGACTAGATGTGCAAGTGGAAGAGACTGTGAATATGAGAGTTTATTGCAGACACATCACAGTAAGCCAAACAAAGTCTGAAAGAGCTTTGAAAAAAAATTAGTTCCAAGAAAATTCTAGAGAGGATTTTGGATTTCATGCTGTGTAAAAGAGAGCTATGAATAAAACCAAACCTCCCACCCTGTATTAATCTGTTCTTGCACTCATAAAAGTGAAGCATCACTGCAATGTTGTTTATTTATAAATAACGTACAAAAAAAAGAGTGATATATTACATGATTTTTTTATTATTAATATAACTTTTTCATAGTCTAGAATAAGGTCATCTTGAAGAATGAGGTTGTCTTTTGGCATTTGGTTGGTTGTTGGTTTGGTGTTTTGTGGTTTTGTTGTTGTGTGGGTTTGGGGTTTTTTTTGGGGGGGGGGAGGAGGAGGTGTTGCTATTTTGTTTCTTGTAAGTGAGTTTAGCATTCACAGAAGTCCTTCTAGTAACACTGACTAAATGTACCATGATGAGAATATGTTTTCCCAAATCTCTATCCTCATTGGAATGACCTAGCTTTTGTACCAAAAGATATCACAAGGATGAAATCCACTAAACACATTACAGTGTGTTGTCTGAGGGTGCTGAGCTTCCTCTAGGTGCTTGTGTCACCATTTCTCTGCTTTCTGCAGCATTTTCTATTCCTGGGAGCCAGCAGAGGTTTGCAGTTGAGAAATACTACACTCTAAAATGACTTAAAGACCAAGCTGCTTTCTAATTCACGATTGCAAATTGGTTGGTCATAGTTCTTGGGACTCTTGATTTTTAGCAGTGCTTTTTTTAGCCTTTCAGCTGTCTCAGATTGCTGACAATCCCTTAATTCATATCAGATCTAACTTATTTTAATGGCAAAAAATACATGTCATAATTAGACAGAATGAGAACTGATGTGGGCTACTGCTCTTCTGTATTTAATGCTCTATTTTGGTGTGTCTACTTAGGCAAGAGTGCTCTCAGCATAATGTTTTGAATGAGAATAACTACTCAAATTCATGTTTAATAGTTGCTTATTTCAAGATCTTGGTAAAACTAGATTGCATTTTCAAAAGGGAAGTATAATACACAAAAAAGAGTTCTTGCCCATATTTTCTTTGACAAATGCCTCCTTTTTCCTTGCATGTCGTTTCACTCCCATATTACACATATTCTTCATATATATATATTGAATCCTCTAATCAGCTTCCCCAGATCTTAGAATATATTTCATAGAGAGAGAAAGATATTGGGGCTGCTATTAAAAATAATGAGAGTAACCTTTAGTTGCTGATCTGAAGAGGAGGATCACATTTTGATACGTTCACTTCTGGAGATACATCTGAATGTGTGGATCCTTCTTCACTTGCTGAAAGTCATCTCTTTTCTGCTAGAAGAAAAACCTGTTGTTTTCTGTAGTTTCTTGAAGGGGTCATCCATGTTAAGGTTGCTAACGTTGCCTTCCTTACATCCATTTCTTAACGTTAATTTAATTTTTCATGTCCCTACAATAGGCTTCTGCACCTGGCACGTTTGTTTGGGGTAGTTATAACATTTTTCCCCAAGAGGGGTTTTCTTTCATGTACATCCCACTTCAGATTTTCTTCTGGTAGTGACATCTGTCAGAGATCAAAGAGAGGATTAGTTCTCTGTACTTCCTCAGATAAGGATATTTCATGGAGGAAAAGTATTGTATTTCCTTATGGTTGAAAAGTAGAAAATTATAAAGTTGTAATAGCTTTATTACAATTCCGCCTTTAGGATGAATTATCAGTGTTTACCAGTTCATTACCAAATGAGCCATTGCAATGGACAAATAGACTTGGGCTCCCAGAAGTCTTCTGAGTCCTCTCATATTGTTCAGTGGGACTTGTTTGCTATTTCTATTAAAATATTTTCTTGCCTAATTTTTATGAAGTAATTCCAGAAGTGAAAACTAGGACTGAAGAACTTGTTCTTGATTATTTGAAGGAGACTGAGAAGGAAAGGCAGACCTCTCTGTACACCATACCAGAAGAAAACCAGTTTGAATGTTCCCTGCCCCTGTCCTCTCATATTGTTCAGTGGGACTTGTTTGCTATTTCTATTAAAATATTTTCTTGCCTAATTTTTATGAAGTAATTCCAGAAGTGAAAACTAGGACTGAAGAACTTGTTCTTGATTATTTGAAGGAGACTGAGAAGGAAAGGCAGACCTCTCTGTACACCATACCAGAAGAAAACCAGTTTGAATGTTCCCTGCCCCTGCCCCCCCCCCTGCAAAAAAGAAAACAGGGAAAAAAAAAAAGCAACAGCCAACACATGTATGGGAACAGGTCTTACGCCCAAATGTGACAATTTACAAGAGAATTGCAGTGTTTTGCAAGTTCATTGCACATACAAATCACAGTAAGAGTGATGCCAGGAATATTTTAAATCGTTTCAAAGGAAAGTGGTTCAAGCAAAATTAGACAGAGGACACTAGAGTGGTAGCTAACATAAAGTGGTGTATTGTGACAGAAACAGATTCAAGAGCAGTAAAATTTTGAAGATAGTTGTAGTCAGCAGCATACCCTCTTGTTTGGTCCCAGGATCCAGTTTGCCAGCTCACAGTTGTATCGGGAATTCATAGCATCCTTCCCTCCCCCC
>NW_009199750.1:0-11356 GCF_000690835.1 Fulmarus glacialis | reverse complement strand
CTATAAAATTATATATATTAAATATATATACACATATAAAGAACATAAAAATTAAACTCTCCTTCATTCAGGAAAATGCAGTCACAGCCAAAGCAAGTTCACCTCTCTTCATCTTTACAAAAGAGCTCTTTACTTTCATTTTAAGGCATCTTCTGTTATGATGATATATTATTAATGTCTTCTTGACCGAACACCTAATTGCTCTCCACCAACACTGTTATGGTTAAAGGAAACTTCTGAAAGTTCTTTCAGTGTAAGTTTTTAAGAAGGGATTTAACAAATGGATGTTGACCTAAATATATGTCATAGTAATTCTGCATTAGACTGCATGACCTGTCAAGATTCATTTTATAATGTCATTGTGATCTCTTTTATATGTATCCAGTCATTAAAAGCTCTTTTTTTTTTCTTTTTAGTTAGTGTGGTGAGTTGACCTTGGCTGGCTGCTAAGTGCCTGCCAAGCCACTCTCTCACTCCCCCTCCTGAGCAGGATGGGAGAAAATAAGGTGAAAAACTCATGGATTGAGATAAAGGCAGTTTAACGAAGAAAAGCAAAGGCCACATGGAGAAATGAAGCAAAGCAAAAAGATTTATTATCTACTTCCTATCAGCAGACAATATCCAGCCACTTCTTGGGAAGTAGGACCTCAGTACATATAGTGGTTGCTTTGGAAGAGAAACACTTTTATAAGTAAGAGAAACACAGTTTCCCCCCTCCCGCCCTTTACCTCAGCTTTTATTGCTAAGCATGATGCCATATGGTATGGAATATCCCTTTGGTCAGTTTGGGTCAGCTGTCCCAGCTGTGTCCCTTCCCAACTTCTTGTCCACCCCCAGCCAACTGGCCTTTGTTGGGGAGGAGGGTTTGAAGAGACAGCCTTGATGCTTTGTAAGTATAGCTCAGCAGTAGCCAAAACATTGGTGTGTTATCAACACTGTTCTAGCTACAAATACAAAGCACAGCACTACAAGGGTTACAGTCCTTGGTTTTGGTTAGCTTGGAACCTAAATCCTAGCCCACACAAAGTTTCCCTGGGTTTTCTAGCCCAAGAGCATTACATTATCTCACATCAATTATACACTGTATATAGTTCTAAAATGTTTTAGGTTCCTAGCATGAAAATTGCTGTAAGCCCACTATAATTACAAAAGAGAAAATGACATGTTCTAACAGTTTAAATACAAGGCAGGGAACTGGGTACTTGTGAGTTCTTGTACTAAATCCTGCTGTGGCTTTGGATAATAATAATTATTATTGTAGCTATTATTTAATGTTTCATATTCCATAGCTTGGAAACGTCAAGTGAGATTATATTAAATTCTGATCCCACACAAATTCTACAGCCTTTTAGTAAGTGGTTATCTCCCCCCCCCCAAATCTGAAATATGAATAGATAATATAAAGGAAAGGCTGATATCCTTCAAGTACAGACTGGGAGCAAAAACACTGAGTAATTAAGGAAAACAATCCTATGGAGCACAATCCATATGCTTTTTTAATCCTCAGAAATGGGTTTATATAGCAGGGCTATTAATTGGATTTATATTATATTTAAAAGCAAGGAAGACGACCTTGAAGAATTTGGGCTCAAGTGCAAGGTACAGCTAAGACAGGCAGTCTGCAATAGCCTTGCAACAAATCCTGAACACTGCTTTATTCTCAATCTGTCTTTGTTCTCCTTGAATTAACCTCTACTTCAGTTAAAAACAAAACCAAAACAAACAAAAAACCCCAACCACAAAACAAAAAAAACTCAAACCTGAGATCATAAGATCAGTCTTATAGGTCTGTTGTGAAGAATAACTAGAAGACCTCAGAACTGTGAAAAACCCTTACATTACAATTCTTATTTGATGAACTTAATGCATAACCCATTCCCTTTTGATATGCAGTGCACATAGTACAACACTGTTGCATATTGTGAAGGAGAGATATTATTTACCATTATAAAATGTCACCTCTTTTCCTGCCACCATTCTTTGCCCATCTTTAAAGTAATTAGTTTTGTCATGACTATTCAAAATTCATTAATAGAAAATTCTGGCTGATTAAGCACGTCCAAGGCCAAGACTCACAAATAGTGATTCCTCCAATTTACATGGATTCCCAGGGTAAATATTTATCTAATACTGAGCCAGAACTGCCTACATCCTTTACATTATGTTATCAGAGATTAGTTTTGCTCTTGATCACATAATTTCAGTACCCTTATAAAAAATGGAATAGAAGGCTCAAAAACCCATTACTTACCTGTGGGGACTAAACTCTAAAAGCACTTTGCCATTGTTCAAAAGACAGCATTTCCAAAAGCTTTTTTATTTCCCTGCTGCTAGGGGAGAGAAACTTGAAGCTTTAACACAAAGCCTGATTTTTTAAAAAAGGCTCCCACTCCACACAATAAACCAAGAGCATGAAGTCTCTGTTGATGACTTTCTTTTTTCCCCATCTCCTGATTTCATATATTCTATTGGCAAGCCTATAGAGAAATACTTGTTACATTGTGCTGCTCACATTTTGAAAACATCTGCAAATTAACCACTGTCAAAGTTAAGAACATATAAGTACAATCTGCATTCAAAGAAAGGGGGAAAACAAACAAGCAAACTAACTTCTGCAGTGGGAACACAAAGGTTTAATGAAAGATTTTGTTGTTGTTCTGAAAATTATACCACTCCTTAAATTTCTTCTTTCAACAAATTCTTTTCTAGATTTTTCTAGAGAGGCACATGAAGGTATAAACTTGAAAACTGTTTTTATCATTGTGTGTACTGCAGAACTGTTTTCTTTGCTGATTAATCAAAAACTAGAACATTCATAGTCAAAAGTTGTTCTCACTCATAGACCAAGGACATCAGGAATCATTTTTAAATGATGGAGGTGGTGTTTCTAAGTATTCTTTATTATGCTCTGTGATGCCTTAACTCCAGGAAGAAATACCAATCAAATTCTATATGCACTGTTATTATGAATCACCTAATAATTTTGATGTAAATATTTGTTAGGAACAGTCTTCTCAGTTGTGTGTTTATGAGGTTCCAGCCTAGTATTACAGATCATGAATTAATAATACCTGTTCACATTAAACAGAGGAGTCACATAAATTGCCTTTATTGCTGTGAATAACATCTAAGAGTGAAAGCTATATAGTGTAAGTCATACTGAACAGAAAGCTCTTAAAATGACAGAGGCATACTGGCATTGCAGCAATGAAAGCACACTGGGATTTGGACTAAAATTCTAAAAGTTAGAGAACACAGGTGGAAAATAACATTTTGAAAGTGTTCTACTCCCATCAGACCTGTAAAGTTAAAGAAGGTTCAGGAAGCTTTTGTACTTTTGGATAAGTAAAGTGTTTAAGACAGTTTCCCATGACAGTTTTGCTCACAGCTAGAAGAACATGAAAAAGAAGCCATTCACATGGTAGCAGCTGATGTAAACAGTAGGAGTAAAAAGCATTTGTCTCTCTGCCTTCCAGCTTCTTGCCAGACTGAAACCTGAAACCTATAGTATCTTTTTCTTCACTTTTTTTTTTTTTTAAATAAAACTCCCAGGACTTAGTCCCTATCAACTTTCATTAAAGTCATAGTTGTTGTGTAAGAGTAACATGCAAGTGATTGTAAATGGGGAATAAAAATAACTTGAAGATGTAAATCAGGGCATTTTATACAGAATATGTCACAGTTAGAAAGAATTCAAGCCCTCTTAAAGCAAATTATTAAGGATCAAACCTTTGATAACATAAATAAGCATAGTTATATTACCTTCAACAAAACAATATAAGTTAATTACAACAGGAAAAAAGGTCTTTCTTATTAGTTTTTTGTAGACTTGAGGAATGTCTAATTTCCTGTATACTTCACTGCCAGCACTTTGGAATTGAAAGAGTCAGAAGACATTGCTTCATCATTCAACCAGATGTGTCTTTCTCTTCAGAACTTAGTTTTGCAAAGTGTATAAAAACAAATAATAGAATCAGTTACTCAGCTCCATAATGAATATTCATTGTGCATTGTTTGATTGCAGCCCCTGGCAGGAAGAACTAAACGTAGTTTCAGAGGCCTTCAAAGGATACGTTTTCACTTATTTCCATTCTTCTCCTTTGACATGCTGTACTAGTTTAGCTGCTGTTTCAAAGAGTGAGAAAATTAGTGGGGCTTAGATATAGAGTCATAGAATCATAGAATAGTTCAGATTGGAAGGGCCCTTTAAAGGTCATCTAGTCTAACCCCCCTACAATGAGCAGGAACATCTTCAACTAGATCAGGTTGAAAAAAAAAAAAAAAAATCTGTTGTGAGCCACTAGTGTGGTTCCAGGTCAACAGCTTCTAAAAATGGCCCTTTCTATGCTTTAGTTCACGTTATGAAGAAATAAAATGCAAGCTGAAGACTAATATTCAAAGTGGCATTCAGGACTATTATAGAAAAATTATAAAAGGTTGTTATAGTTGTATTGAACAAATAAATTACATAACTGTTTCTAAATTTTACACTTAATCATCACATGATTCCAGGTTAAAAACCAGTGCATGTGTTTCCTCTTCTTGGTTTTCCAGAGTTCCACTTTGGGACACCTACAATGTGATAATTCATTTCAACATTAAGACAGTAAAATCCATGTTTCCACATGTGCAGCAGAGTTACCTGTTTAAGCTCCTATTACAGTAAACAGATATCTAGTTAGGCAGTCAATGTGGCTTAGACTTATTCAACTGCCTCTAGCAGAAGTGAAGGTTAACCTCCATAGTAAACTGAATTACTACCATGAACTGTTATTTAGAGGTGATGAGCATCTGTATCTCCCACTACATTGTGTGCTTTCTTATATTTGGAAAGTTTTGTAATCAGACCCAGAACATCTAAATGCTCTCAAATTAAGATGTCCCCATTTCAAAGGGCAGTACTCATTGCAATGTAAAAATTGTGAAGATTGACACAGTGATATTTCTGATTTTTCATGTATCAGGAGAGATTAATCTGTCTTGTGGAAAATAGGGAATCAGTCTGAAGACTGCCTGTACTTGTACACAGCCTCTGTAGGGCCTTTCCCTTTATTAGCAAGAAAGAAATTTGTCTGAATGAGTATTTTGTGTCTTTTTTCTTGGTACAGATAGCCTAATTGGGAAAAAAGTAATTGGTTATCCCATTGCAAGTAATTTTATAGACATACCTAGTTAATTGTCCCAGAGTGAATCAGCCACCCATTCAGGAATATAGACAGTAATATAATTCTTTGGCTTGTTTGAATAACTTTATTGGTCTTGTATAGATTTGCGACACCTTTCATCCTAAAATATTATGAAAAACTATGATGAATGGCATGAATTTTATGATGATTAAAAAAAAAAAAAAAGTGGCTTCCTGGGGAGGGGTGTTAGTACTTATATATCTGTTTCAAGTGAAAAGCTATAGAAGTATATATTCATTGTAATGCTCATTTACAAAGTTGCTCTTTTATTTTTTTTTTTTTTAAAGAAGTGTCTTCCAAATGTGGAAAATTTTGTAGCAGAGATATTACTTGTTCTGTTAACAGATCTTGTTTCTCCCACCTATATTTACTCACAATTTACTTTTCAGACAGCTACACAAACAGTTTTTTAATGTTAAAAAAAAAATCATTAAGTCAAATAAATGATTTTGACATATGCTTGAGTGGTAGATAGAAATAAAATTTGGGATCTTTCTTACAGTGTCCTGGTCTGAATGGTTTGTCTCAAGACAGATTTTGTCACCTAGGTTTTCACAGTAAAGCTATACACATTCTTCTAGGACATTACTTTTCACAGAGAAAAGTATATACCAAATGTATTCACATCTGAGAGGCATGAGGATTGTTGGAATTTCTGGCTGTGGCCATTATTACATGTAAGTGAAGCAGAGAATGATTTAAACAAGTGACCATTTAGAACAACCAAAACTAATTGTATCCTGGGAAACTAACTAGGGAAATGCATACTGTTAAAGGTTAGAAGATTAATAGCCTTACCATATTCCAATAATCATTTCAAGTGTTTACCTAATGACTCTGGGGTTTGCCTAAAGGCTCTAAGGAAGATATTGTCTTTTTAAATAGAGTACAATTTGTTGAAGAAGTGGGAAGAAGGAGTGATAAGAGAACATAGAGACAGGAAACAATACAGGGACAAAGTGGAAAGATGGTTTAATAATTAAGACTGTACATTAATAATTAGGACTGTAATTTACAAACAATGAGATGCACCTTGCACTTGTATCTTCTATGAGCTCTGGGACAAATCATTCAGAGTAGTACTCATCTCAGCAAATGTTATCTCTAGTCATCCAGACTCTTTTTATAATCAATAGAGGGAAAGAAGCCCGTTATCAGAATGCTTGAGCAGATGCTTTTGTTCCCCAGATGTATCCATTTGGCCTTAGAGAACCACCTTGTGATTAGTGATGGTTAGATAAAGTAGCTTGGTGTCTCTCCTAGCAAGTAGTTACAGTACCAAGTACAGTAGATAAGAAGACAGGTTAGTATTGTAGGCAACCTGAGTTCAGAGCGCTGAAAAAATATAGCGATATAGGCACTTAGCGTTAAGACTTGGAGTGCACCAGACTTCAGGCTGCACAGGTGGAGCGGTATTATAGTTAGTACTTCTAAGAGCCCTGGCCATAAAATGGGAATATCCAGTACTTTACTATCTCATGGGGGAGAGGAGAAGAATCAGTAACCACACAGTGGTAACCAGTAGTAGTGACAGTAAATCCTGCTTAAGGCTGATAGAGTAAGAATCTGATTTTGTCTAAAAGAGGGTGAATGAAAATATAAATGTGAGGATTAGGATGTTTGCCTTAATCCATACGTCTAGAATGACTAGTAAAAAAGAGCAGAATTATCCGTAAGTGAATCTACTGAAAAATAAGTAACACTTATCAGTGCAAGCAGCTAATTATACAATTTATATTAAAAAAAAAAAAGGTTGTAATTTTGAATTCTCCTACTTTTTTTTCCAAGGAGATGTCTACAAAGTCATTCATAACTTTGTGCTAGCATGAGCTGCCTAAGGAACACAATGTCTGACCTGCAAAACACTTCTACCATTTACAAATGACTGCAACCTAATTCAAAAAATGAACAGTTAAAAAGTATTGGGTTTTATTTAGTGGAACTGAAACCCCACAAAATTGCACTGAGTTTCCAAATTTCCCCAGCTGCCTTTTAATGAATTGCTTTCTTACTAGGTTTCTGCAAACCAGCAAGTTAGCTAAGTGAGCTCTGTGAGTCAGCAAGGGGAGCATTCAATCACCAGACAGTAGTTCCTAGAGCTGCTACTAGAATTTAGCTGCTTCCAGGAAAACTTCTATTTCCACCTTTTTGGAGATGTCAGTAGTCCAATGAGCCTGGCAATCAGGCAGGCCAGCTACGTGGGAAGTGAGTTGCTCTAGCCATCTGGAAAGCTTGGGAGATGCTTAGTCAAATCTCCAGACCAGGAGCCAACAGAGCCAGTTGCTAAGGAAACCTTAAAGTTCATCAGGCACCCTGTAAAATGCATCTAGCTAAATACCTGATTGCCCTGCAAACCTGGTCAAGTTGGTGCCCTGACAACCTGGGTATGCCACTCTGCCTCCGTGGGACCTTTGCCTGTTGATTGGGCAAGAGGGCTGCTTTGCTCCCAATTTTGCAGTGTTTTTGGCTGGTTCACAGGAGGAACAGCTGTGGTGTGCACAGGATTGGAGAGACAGACAGCTCAGCAGATGGAGAGCAGTAGAAATTTGTAAAATGAGTCGTGGGAGCCTGGGAAAATCACTTAGGTTTATTTGGAAGACTTAGGAAGCTGAATGATTTGGTTTCTTGGTTTCCATGTGAAGTGTTGATATGATTTAATATTTCCCTGAAATATTGGATTTTTCTGGATCAGCATTTTCTGTCAATTTTTTTAACCAGCTCTAGTCTCATGGCCTATTAAAAGCAGTTAAACATTTTTGCTAGTTCCACATAACTGGAAAACAGAATAGTTCATATTTAATATTATTATGCATTTTTATTTTATACTTTTCATCTAAAGAGTCAATTTAGCCTTACAGGAAAAACAAAACAAAACAAAAAACAAATGCCATTTAATTTGGAGCTTTAATAGCCAACTGAGAAATCCAACCCAGCTGAAACACTGTCAGCATCCATTCTCTTGACCTTTTAGTCCTGAAGCCACATCTCTTTCCTCGGCTCTAGAGATTTGTAGGCCTGGAAGGGAGTTTTTTCTTTCAAATGTAAAATATCACTCTCTAGCTTTGGGGCTAAATTGAAAATCTACTTGTCTGATTTAACACTTTTAAATGTCATTGGTTCTTGTACTATTATTGACTACAGTATTTGCAGCTCTCTTGGGGGTGAAAAATAGCTGCTCAACAATGGAACCTGGATTGATTTTCATTCATTGACTTTGAAAAAGGACATAAACACACTGAACTATGTATTCATTCAAAATTTATCATTCTTTCTTATGTTTTAATCATGCTTTAGGAACTGATCTTGTTGTTCCTTTCAAGAAAGTCAGTAATAAGTTAATGAATTAGAACTTCATTGAAAAAAATCCAATGAAACTGCTTTTCAATAGATTATTTAACCCTATTAGAATTAAATGTTTTTAAGAATTTATACACTTATACACAGAGACCACATTCTTCCATGTATATATATATATATACACACACATAAATGTCTATATATATGGAAGAATTAAAATACATCCAGCTTCATAATTTTTATTTGTTTTGATTGACTGTAACTTATAATAGTTTTACATACACATATATAAATTCTGAATTTCTCTTATAAAATATTTTACCGATCCTGATACGGGAAATCCACACGTTTGGTTTTCTGATAAAATGAGAAGCTGGAAGAATGTGTAGTGAAATACGTACAGTATAATGCATACACATGCTACAAAACATTTAACTATTTACCAACAGATTTTGGAATGCAACCAGAATTGTCAGAATTCCCCAAATTATTGTTTTTACATCTGTAGTGTGACTAGCATCGGTAAAAAACTACCAAATACAACAAATAACAAGTAGTTAAGTAGTTCAGGTATTTATTGAAGGATAGGGAGTTCAACAGAGTGAAAAACTGCTGAAAGCTTGATCTTCTCACATCTTATGGCTGCCTTAACCCTTAGGATCTTCAGCACCCTATTAAGTCTTCCTCTCGTTGACCACAAATTAACTCCTGGATAGAAATTTGCTCTTCAGAGAATAGATATTTTGCAAAAAAAAGGGGACCCCCCCCCCCTCTTTTTCATTGCAAGTTGCTTAAGTTGTTATTAATTGGTGAGGAATCTGGGGAAACAGGCTTGAAGGAATCAGATTCATCGACACACTGTGGAGTTTGATGAAAGACACTGGACATGGAAACATTATTATCTTGCACTGCAGGTATTTAATATTAAATAAAATAAAGCGGACTCTTCTTGCCCTTCAGAAGAAACCATATAAAGATAAAGGTTTGAAAAATATTTAATGTATGTAGCATTGTTTTTAGAAAACAGAAAATTAAAGAATATAGGTCACATCTATAGTTAGTAAGCAAAACCACTTTTAGGAAATTCATGCTGTTTCTTCTGGTTGGACTCGATAATCTTAGAGGTCTTTTCCAACCTTAATGATTCTATGATTCTATACCTTTTTTTTTTTTTCAAGTACAGCTCACAAAAAAAAAAAAAAGAGATCTGTACACTGAATCGTACAACAATGTGCAATGAGATTATTGTTAAATAGCTCTAGATATCAAGTATATTTTGATGTCTTATCACATAGGAAGAATAATCTTCTTGTCAAAGCAATGGATTCAGAAATCCAGAACTCCTTTCTACAGGATGCTATGAAAGTCAGTCACGAATGAGCAGTTTAGAGACCGCTCAGAGAATCACTTTCAAAGGTATTAGCAGAAAGTGATTTTAATAGAAATTCATAAAAGTGCAACTTTAATAGAGTTTGATGGCAAGGTTCACTCTATCACTTACTACACGGATGAAGCATACAAAGGAAAAGAGCATGGGAAACTGAAAAGTCCTTGGTTGATGTAAACACTGCTTAGCACCAACTAAAACATCCGTGTGTTATCAACATTATTCTCATACTCAATCCAAAACACAGCCCTATACCAGCTACTACCAAGAAAATTAACTCTATCCCAGACGAAACCAGGACATCATGTTAGAATTGAGTTGGGATGATTTATACAGAGACTGAGGACAAAAAGGTTAAGGAAGACCCTCCCATTGAGTCACAAGGTTCAGAGAAGACCTGGCTGGATCCAATCTTAGTCTCAAACTTGGACAATGGTTTATGTCTGATACAAAAAGGGTAAGGAGACCCTCCGTTGAGTCAAGAGATTCAGAGTAGACCCAACTAGATCTACCCCTAGTCCCAGACTTAGTCAACGGTGTAAGGGATTATATGTGTTTAGCAGCAGTCTAAGGTTCATTCACAGTTTTAAGATAGATCATAAGATTTAAGCAGACTATATTTCCTAGTGGGTATTTCCATCAATTCACACACATGCACACACAGATACAAAGATAAATATACAAAGTTATAACTGTTAAAAATCCCCCTCGAGTTCAGTGAAATACTCATGTAAAATATTTCAGCGTTTCTCAACAGGCAAAGGGTTGAACCTCGAGGAGTGTTGTAGCCCAGGTCCCGTGTCAGTCAGAGATGGTCCTCGAGAGTTTGCAAACTCTGAGGAGCATTCCACTCAGAGAGAGATTCTGGGCGCAGCCCGCTGTGGTGCAGGAGAGCTCAAAGGGTCTCACTTGGGACCACTGTTTATAGGGTCGCAAGATGATTGACTTTAGTCATCCATTAAAACCCTCAAGGTTTCAGTAACAACAGTATCGTTCCACTTGAGCTGTGACTTAGATAAGGGTGTGAGGGATGACAATTATCCCTGCTTTCGTCCTCCACTTGGGCCAGGCAGCAGAAGTTTCTGGTACAATGGGTACATTCCCCAACCTCAGCTACGCAAGAGTTCCTGATACGGTAAAGGGACGCTTCACTGCCTGACTCATTACACCAAGGCCAAGGTTTAACGGGAGTTTCTGAGATCATGGAGCAGCCCAGGAGGTGGGGTGGGGGAATGCACCACCACAAGGTCATAGATACAAATCACCTCTGAAGATGTTTAGACAAAATCCTTGGTGAAAACTGAACCCAATCATTCTTATGCAATCCACCTATGAAAGCTTCTAAGACTAAAGTTGCCAAAAAGCTGGGGGAGCAAGGGAAACAAAGTACTGAAGATTTGTTCTATTCTTTTGGCTTCTTGTTTGAAAGTACAGCTTGACTGTACAGCAGAAGAGCTTGAGGAAGCAGATGAAATATTCTGCCAGA
>NW_009199749.1:9002-10250 GCF_000690835.1 Fulmarus glacialis | reverse complement strand
ATAAAATATAAAATTACATTATTTTATATGTGATGCAGTGTTATTACTGCTTTATTTTTACATATTAAAGCTATTGATTTACTGTATTAACTGTAATAACTGAGTATTAATTGACACATGCTTCTCTGGTATTCCACTTTTTTTAGTGTTCTTGGTACTGGTTTAGAAGATTTTTTTCTATGCTGTAAACATACAGGAGGACATTAGAAGATCAATACAATGACAACTTGCAGAATCTTGTCAGAGACGAGTGGTACATGAAATCTTAAGACTGGCCCTAACTTTTGTGAGGAGGAGCATTAAGTGATGCTGTACACATCACTGTCTCTGCATAACTAAAAGCAAGTGCCATGTTTTCAAATCAACAGTATTAATTTTGTTTTAATTGCTTAGACTGTTAGGTGCACTTTTGTAAGACTTTAAATGCTACTGTGATGAGCATGAGAAAACCTGTGGAATAATATCTCAACTTAGATATATAGAGACATTTGTGGAAGAATATCAAAATGGAGTTTCAGAAGATAGATGTGTCATGTTTAATTGACCCTCCAGCAGCAGGACGCTGCAGGAGCAGCAGCATGACTCACACACAGTTGTGGTAGACGACTAGGCCCAGGTGTCTGCTCTGAAAAGAATACTTGAAACATCCTCCATCTTCTTTAAATGTTATTTTCTTCAGTAAAAAGATTACTGCACAATAAGTAGATCACTTCTTTGAATAAGTCACAATATTGCAATTTACTTATTATTGTAAGCAAAGGAAATTCCATTGAGTATACATCGTTCTTTGCTGTATTTCATCCTGCAGTAGAATTTATGCAGAAAAGTTCTTAAACGATTGTAGCTTAGTCTGGAAGAAGATGATAGTTCAAAAAAACTCTCTCCTCATTCCTGTTTTCAATCTAACCATCCAAAAGTGAATTTTTTATGGATCAGCAAACACGAAATCAAACAAGATCTCACCAGGGCAACAACTGCAAAACCGTCAACGTCTCCAAAGTTACAATAATCAACGCATCTGTCAGTTGTTCCAAAAGGTCATATATTTCATCAAGTCCAACAAGCGCTGCCACAGGAGGTACATGCATGAAACTAAACTAACATGCTTCCCCTGTTCCATTGGCACAATTGTGCATGACGATGTTCTGTTAACAAAATCAGGGCACTGATCTGATTGAGAAAAGTAACCACACTTTTTTGGATAGGGGAAGAGAGAGAGGTTTGATGATTTTTCATCTGGGTCTTCTG
>NW_009199749.1:0-8976 GCF_000690835.1 Fulmarus glacialis | reverse complement strand
TGACACCCCAAACCATTGTGGCTTTATAATTGTGGATATAGGGTGCTGTGAGACAACGGCAGGAAGGAATGCCAGAAGAGCTTGAGGGAAGCAAAAGTACCTTAAACTACTGTACTCACCAAGTGTAGAACCTGAGCGTGACACAAGCGTCCCTGAAGCTGTGTCAGAGGTTCCAGTGTCCAAGGAGGCAGAAGATGGTATTCTGCTTAAATCATTTGTTAGAGCTGGGGGTTAAAACAATTCATGTATGAATGTGCCGTCCGTATAACATCCGAGTTTTACAGCCTGCAATACTAATTTAAAATCTCACATTTTGTTCTCCAGGTCATTTACTGCTGCATGTTTATGTTATTTCTTATTGCTCATACCCAGTCTTTGAATCAGGTGTAGTAAACTATTGTTGAACTACCTGTTTTTTGTCTTCCATGTAGTGATCTATCTTGAGTCTGTCTTTCCTCCAATTAATACTCCTGTACACATCGCCAAGTTTTACCTGGCTGCCTTCATATTCGGTATTGTTCAGGCAGAAAGATTGCATGACTCTGTCACAACTTTTCTTGTCATTTATCTCTTTGAAACATTTTTTATCAACAATAAAGTACTGAAGTACCACATCAATCTTGCAAGTTTTGCATTGTCTTCTTTGTTTCTGCAAGTTTAATCATTAACACCAACATCGTGTCTTCTCTACCCCCTACTTTTAAATTCCAATACAGTCAGTTTGTTTGCTCTGTGGTTGCTGACTGTCACTTTGTCTTCACTTTCAGCTAAGCCAACCCAACTGCCTTATTTAGGCTGTAGTTAATGGCCCATCAAGCAGAACAATTATTTCACACTCTTTTTGCAAGAACTCTCTCCCGCTCACAATACCTATTTCCCAAACAAGCCGGGTGAACTGCAGCCAAGCCACAAACCTCCCTTGGTTCCAAGCAACCCCCTGAGCCACAGGCAAAAGTAGATGATCAGCTTTCTCCTCACCACAGGCAATTCCATGAAATCTTCCATGGCTTGGCTTCTTAAATCTTTTGCCATCACTGCTTTAGTTTTCTTCCTTGCCTTTTCTGTTTTCCTAAATGGTAGTAATAAAAATCGATAAATGGGCGTAACATGGTTTCATTATTAATCCTACATGTAGCAATTACTTTGTTGGTATTGTTCATAAGTACCTTTGATTTTTCATTTACTTGGATTTAGCAGCTTGATTTTTATTAATAACACTTCGTTATATAGGGCAGCAGCATTTCGGGATCCTGTACAATAATTTATATGCAATACTTCTTGCAAGGTCAACAAGGAGTTAAAATGCCTTGAGTTAAAGAGCTCAGGGTAAGAAGCATGAGAACAGGCCTGACAATTGCAAGAAAATGCACAGTCTAAGATCTTTAAAGATTAAGATAAAGATTAATTATTATTAGAGATTAAATCAAGTTGTGTCAGGGTGATCTAGACTGTAATTAAGCAAGGAAAGTTAGTGTCCTTCAATGTGGCACACAAACACATAAAACTCACACCAATAAATACTGAGAACTAGAGTAATGTACTTAAGCTTTGGGTCATGTGACCTAACCTCATTACATCAGTTATAATCCCATTATTAAATCAAATGTCAAATTGGAAGTATTTTGAGAATGTTTTGGATTTTTCTGGTAGTAGAACTTTGGACCTGAAACTTATTTTTAATAACTGCAGTCTCTGAGTTCTACATTAAAAAATAAGTTTGTAAGTGTGTTGTAGTTGCTACCATAAAAGAGTATTATCCAACAAGAAGGGTTGCAAATCTATTTTCTTTCACAAGTGGAATGGAATGAAAATAATGAAACATTAGGTAAGGCCTTGTATTCTTTGCGTCCAGCATTTCTCCCATATGTTTCCCAGGCTGTGATATTTTGCAAAATCATACTCAATCATACTTAATCTTCAATTAAATTAACAGATAACAACTAGGTTCCTATTTCACTCATATTTAACTTTCCTAGCTGATACTGCTTTTTTTGGTTTGAAGTAGATCCAGATGCCATTTCTTATAAAAAGCCTCAATTACTACTTTAGGAAAGATTACCTCAGTGGAAAGAAAGGCAACTTTTTCTAGTGCTAATCTTGAATCTGTAGATCACAGGCAGTGTCCATTCTAGAGCTAACCCATGCAACATACAGAAGAGGGAGGAAAGCTGTTAGTTTTCATGAAGAGGTTCATCCTAGGATCTTGTGTTGTTTTAACACTGCAGATGATAACCCAAAATAAAGTAATTTCTCTCAGTAACAGTTAAAACAAAAATCAGAAAAAAATATTTTGGGGGGAATTGCTTTTGGAATTTTAATATTAAATGTTAGAAAGCTACTTCCATTAAAAAAATTTACTAGCCATTATATATCCCTCTGTCAGTAACTAGAAAAGATGTAAAACTCCTCAGCCAAGTTGTAACACCCAGTTTTATAAAGTCAAGAGACAGGAGTATATAATAAACTATTACATGTCATATTAATATTTTATGAAAGAAAATAGAGCATATAGTTTGGGGGGGTTTACGTTTTCAACTCAACAAATGAAGTTAAAATATTCCTATTTAAGAATTTGTCAAGAATTTTCTGCCAGCAGAACGCCAGTTCATCAGAGCCAAAATATTGGAACATACCAGCTTAGGTCAAACTTTTCTTGGAAAATGTGTCTGAAGCTCAGAATGGCATTTCAGAGGATTTCAATCCTTATATCCCTAATTTCAGGTGAGTATCAAACCGACACTAGGCAACAATTTGGCAATTGCAGAATTTCAGGAGCAGGCATATGTCTGTCTCCATGTGTGTGCACCCATTCTACTACGGAACAAGAACTTTTGCAGACCCTTGCTTCTGCAGGGTTGGAGTTTAGTGCCCTGTAACTTTTGTCATTTTCATACTTTGATGAAATCTATCATGATAAGGAAGTCTTAACTGTCTTAACTTTCCAATGAGAGAGCACTTGTGTTCAATCCCTTTCTCAGCGTCAGTTCAGAGCAGTTTTTATCGCTAACAAAACTTCTGTAGTACTGAAAGGGTGTCATGGTTTAACCCTAGCTGGCAAATAAGTCCCACACAGCCACTCGCTCACTCCCCTCCGGAGGGATGGGAAGAGAATCAGAAGAGTAAAAGTGAGAAAATTCATGGGTTGAGATAAAGACAGTTTAATAAGTAAAGCAAAAGCCACTCACGCCAGCAAAGCAAAACAAGGAATTCATTCACTACTTCCCATCGGCAGGCAGGTGTTCAGCCATCTCCAGGAAAGCAGGGCTCCATCACGCGTAACGGTTACTTGGAAACACAAACCCCATCACTCCAAACGTCCCCCCCTTCCTTCTTCCCCCAGCTTTATATGTCAGCATGACGTCATATGGTGTGGAATATCCCTTTGGTCAGTTGGGGTCAGCTGTCCTCGCTGTGTCCCCTCCCAACTTCTTGTGCACCCCCAGGCTCCTCGCTGGTGGGGTGGGGTGAGAAGCAGAAAAGGCCTTGACTGTGCGTTAGCACTGCTCAGCAGTAACTAAAACATTTCTGTGTTAACCACACTGTTTCCAGCACAAATCCAAAACATAGCCCCATACTAGCTGCTATGAAGAAAATTAACTCCATCCCAGTCAAAACCAGCACAAAGGGACAAATAAGGGGAGACATAGTAAATAAAAGAATTAATTGTCACCTTTGGATTTGCAGATGAGTTATCAAAATCAGCACGAGCAGGGGATTGACATTTCACAGTATCGTATGATCAAATAAACCATTATCATACCGTGACACATCAGCAAACTCTGTGGCTGAATACGCCTCTCACGTTTTCCCCCATAGCACAGATTACAGCCACAGAACACGTGTTCTTGTGCAGTCCTTTACTGATATTAGTTAAAGAGAGTAAAGAGAGATCTGTGCAATTAGATAGAGGGGATAATCTCATCACATAACTTTAGGCTTTCTCACATAATCAACCGAGAGGAAGAAGCACCTCATCTCCATTTTACAAGCTCTACTGTTGGCATAAGGAGCCTCACTTAACTAGGCTGTGTGATTATTCTCCATGTTATCAGAGGTACATGAGATATCCAGAATCACAAATAATCAATCATTACTGTGGGAAAACACTCATTGTCTTAACCAGTGCTGTCATGTATCTTAAAAAGAGTGAATTTAATAGGGATTATCATTTTGAAATTAGGCAATTTATAATTTTTTCTGTGTCATGGATATAACTATTTGCTATGCCATAACATTGTAAGCATCCTATGTGGAAAAGACAGTATCTTGCATTAGATCGCGTACAGATTCCTTTAGAATGGTGCATGCATAGTTGTTTGAAATCTACATAGCAAGGATAATGTGCCTGTAAAAATATTTTTATTGCTGTAAAAGTGCAGTATGAAGAGATAGTGATAAAAGAGTAGGTTTACTATTTGGGTATCATGGGAGTTATTTCACTGTAACTTGTACAGGTGAAAAATAAATGCAAAAGGAGACATAATCACCACTAACCTACATCAAATACTATTTTTACAGAAATCAGAATTTAAATGGCCTGAATTACTGACATCAGAATTAGTCTGAAACCTCTATTTACTACATTTGGAGTAAGTAATAGCTGTCGCTTAAAACATTTCTGAAAAAGGAGTGACTAAGAAATCCTAGGAGCAGACTGCAGGCTAAGCTTACACTCTTGGACTGCTTCCCTAACTGCACTTTTAAAGATGTCATTCAAGTCTTAAAAATCAGAGTACAAAACTAAATCATGGAGTTTGGCTGTTAATTGCTTCAGTGGTGAAATAAATTAATAGAAGATTTTGTGGAAGGCTTGAGGACTTTTGCTTTGCTTTGTTTTTCATGGCTAAAATCTTATCCTCAGAGATGCAATTCCTTTGCATATATAAATAGAAGCAATCTGGCCCCACTCTTTCTGCTGCAATTAGAAAAAAAGCAATCAGAATTTGTTAAACAGACTTCAGAGAGAGTAGAGTCTTACGTCTTAGAAGACAGATGTTTTCCGATTAAGCTTTCTATCGTGGTCTCATTTAGAAATTGCACAAGTCACAGATAACTTTAGCAAAGATTACAGTTCGTGCAATTCCACTGCTTTGTTCAGTTCTCAATACCAGCTTTATTTAGTTTTTGAGATAGTGTTTAAATAGTTTGAACTTTCTTAAGAGCTGAAGCAATGCTACTGTCCTCAGAAAAACTCTTTGGTGTACTGCAAACCTAAATAATAGAGTCTAAAGTTTTCCTAAAGTGTCATCTTGCTACTTTTCTGATCATGCTATGGAAAAAGGGAGTGCTAAAAAGGAATACATGTGTTTTCATGAATACAATCTCATTTATGCAGAGGGTCATCTGACAGTTGTGTGGTGATGGTGATGCTGACCATAATTGTTGTTGCTTATACTTCCTACTACAAAATCTGTTTATTTGCTTATAATTTAAGTAACCATTAATTTGTTAAGATAAAAAAATTCTGTGTAAAGTGTCTTTCCTAGGTTGAACTTTTCCTAAATCTAGGAAAAAATTCTTTATGTAGAAATAACAGAAAGCAAAAATCTACCAAACTCTTCACCTCTCTTGCTCCCCAAGAGAAAAACGGCAAGACCGTTTGGTCATAATTTAAATTATCTATATTTTGAAAGAGAAATAGTGGCCTTTTATACCATCTGTTTGCTCAGTCATGGGCATGAACATCTTCCCAAAGGTTGCCAAATAGTAAGCATTTGAAAAAATGCAGCTGATTTCTTACAACAAGTGAAATTCTAAAGATTCTGCCCCCAGCTAGCATGCGCCAACCTCTCAGAGTTTTAAGAACTGACAATAAAAGTATGTTTGGCAAAAAGATTAAAGATTATAACAGTATTGCAGTTACTCCTTGGGGAAGTGAGACACTCTGGGAGGAAAGGATACTATATGTATTATACCTAATACAACAAACACCCAGTCTTCAAAATTGTAGAAATAGTTACAAATTCCTGTGAATGTTCCAGATACCATAAGAAGAATTCCAAACTGGAAGGGTTTTTTTAAAATCATATTTAGGTCTAGATTTAAAATAGATTTTGAATCACAGTTCTAGCTTACCTTTGTTAGAGTTAGCTAAAACTCCTTACTTCTGTGGGTAACTTTCCTTGCAGTACATTTCTAAGTATGTCTGACTGCTTATAGATTAGTGCTGATCTGCTGCGTCATGCCATGAGACCTCCTTTCCAGTGCCCAGGCCATCAGTCACAAGAAATAAGGCTAAAAAGGCTAAAATAGCCTTTGGCATAGCCTACAGTAACCTGAGACCTGATCTAGGACTGTACTACTGTCTGAGGATCTCCAAGGCTCCCTACAGTTTTTTGTCTGCTAGCAGTACGCTTCCTATCCCAAAGAAGACAAATAACAAGTATCCTACACAACTCTGAGGCGGTCTTAGGATAGCCAGTCATACCCATTATTTATTACTGGTATTTAAATGGTGCCTAAAAGTCCCAGTCACAGAAGAGAACCCTAGGATTGTCCTACAGTCTGTATAAGTGAAAAATGAAAATAAACCCTACATCAGGAATTTATGTCTGTCCTACCTTCAGCATCTGGTACTTCCATGATAGATATTTATACACACACACACAAATATCTACAACTTGCAAAAATGTAAGTCTTTTCGTCTACTTTTCAAAGCTGGTAATTTATCTTGATCTGAAACACGATGACAAAAATTAAGTTCATGGAGCTCCATATGCTTAATAAGAACAACCAAAAACTGCTGTGGAAATCGGTCTGCTAAAAACTGATTAGATGCTCTAATTGTGTATTGTTGCTCAGAGAATTTTTCACAAGGGAAAACTTGGTAAGATGAATTTTTCCAAGTTCCCATGGTAAAAACAGTAAAAAATACTAAATTCTTGTGAGCTATGGTTATGAAATTATTTTTTTGTGTTCTCAAATATAACCAACAACAGTCAGGTTTTAAATATATTTAAATTTATTTAGGAATAAAGATCAAAAAAACCTAAAGCAAGAACAGCATCTTAGAGAAGTTCTTGAATCTGAACATTTTCTGAGCCAGTGTCTACTTTTTTCCCCAAGATCTTTTGGTAGAATGACATTACAAGCATTTAAATACAAACTGGGAAGAGAAAATGAAAGGATACAAGGCAAAAACATTCTGCATTTCAGAACACTTTTGGAGAGAATCAAACAGACCAAAAAATGGGTGTGAAATTATATTTAAATTCAGGATTAGTGACATGGCACCAAATGCACATGCAATCAGATACAGGCAATCTGGAAAATATGTTTTGTGATAGGGCCAGAAGGTCTTTTCATTCATAATACCTTCCACATAGGAATGTAAACATTCTCTCTAGCTTACTTATCATCTAGTTTCCATGGCTAACGCACTTCTTTCAAGCAAATTCTGAGTTTTAGTGATGATAGAGAATAGGACTTGACAGCATAGGAAGGCAGAGATTACCTAATTAAGTACCCTGTGCTATTTTGGAAGACTAACATCCTTCTGTTCTGCTTTTTTTCTATTACACTTAGGACAACATGGGCATTTATTTTACTTTGGAGTTAGCACTTTTTTTCTCTGTTTGTCATGAGGTTTTCTGCAGCTACCCTTTTCATATCACTGGGTACCCTTCCCATAGTTTCCAGCTGATTGCTTAAAGAAAAGGTTCCGATTCGGTTCTCCCACGGGAAAAAAAAATGCAACTTCTGAGGAAAGCAAACAAAAAGTCACAGGAAAAACTTTATATTGGAGAAACTATGCACAGAGCAACCAACCCATACTGACACAGTTACCCAACATCTATGTGGTCTGTTAGTTCAAGTTTCTAGTTATTTCTTTTCCTTTTTTTTTTGTCCTAGTTTTGTTACTTAGGTGTTTTTCAGTGCACTTGCTGTGATATTTGTGCTTTCACTGATTATTTTTTAATTGCCTTACTTTCTTTCATGATCTCTGTTTGTTTTCTTCATTTCTTGTTTCTTTTTCCTGTATTGTCATTTCAGTAAATACAGAAGTTCGGAAATAAATAGGTGAACAAAAGAAGCATTTGAAAATAAATAGTCCTGTAACACAAAATAAAATTAGTAATTTATAATATTTGTGGTTCAACAGAAAATACTTTCTAGCTTTAATTTGTTGAAAATCATATGTTCATTTTAGTTATTCCCGTATTCAGTGTGGCTTAGTTCAAAAACCTTAGCTGATGATTTTAGAGTTTCTTACATTCAGCTAAGTCTAGAAAGAGTTTAAATGACCCAAATGCTTTAAGAGGCAACACTAAACTATCAAATTTCCAGGGCTGTTCTCATTATCCTAGATGCATAGGGGATTTGCAGAAAGGTGGAGGTGAAAATATCCAGAACATATGCTGTTGCAGTCCTGCAGGGAACTTTGTGGTGTTTGTGTCCACACAGGTTTCATTGATAGACCAGGAATTAAGTAGGAAATGTATTTATTAAGTGTTGTATAAAAAACTTCTGTTTTTCAGTGGATGAATTCACGATTGCAGTTCTGATCATTGCACCTCCAAAAAGTATAATTTAAAAGGGTACAAGGAAAAGTGAAAAAAGACAGGCAGAGCTCTGGGTGGCTTTCATACAAAGGAAACTAAATGGGTCAGGACACTTCAGTTTCGAATCAGACAACTAGAACAAAGTAATTAGGGAATGATTATTCTTTTTTTTTTCCTCCAAGCACAGAAAGTGGGAATCCTCCAACTAAATGATCAGGCTGCAAGTTTAAAGCATACAAAAAGAAGTATATTTTCATTCCATGCAAAATTAAATGTTAGAGCTCACTGCCACAGGGGTTTATGGGGGCAAATATAAATGTGGTTTGAGAAAAATTAAGTCAAACTCAAAGGAGATAAATTTAATAATTACTGATGGACTCAATGGTTCTGTCTGAATTTCTGGTTCCAGTAACCCCCAACCTGCTGACTGCAGAAGCTGAGGAGTTTCTGTGTCATAGAATCATAGAATCATAGA
>NW_009199748.1:14487-47868 GCF_000690835.1 Fulmarus glacialis | reverse complement strand
GGTTGCGACTGATTTACGAGATGTCAGGAGTGTGGAGGCTGGGGTTGCAGAGGGAGCAGCGGAGCGGTTTGCGAGCTCTTCTTCTCTCTGCTTAAAAGTGACGCTGAGGGAAGTGCTCTGGGTCACTGGGAGCCTAAACAGGTGTGGTGTACGCTGCGGGGCTTTCTTGCAATGATGTATTTCATGCCCGAGATGCAGATCTTTAAAGCAGTAAAGGGGGAAGAGTTGGATGGTGATGCCTCTTTACACCCAATTCTCTAAATTCGGCTGCCTGAGCAGAGCAGGCGCCTAACCACAAAACCCTGTGTGTTCCTGCTCCTTGGTGCAGCGGCGCAGCGAGGCTCGCTGCCCTTTGCTCTTCCCCTCCACCAGGGCCGGCACCTGCCTGCTCTTAGAGCCGGCAGCTCCTTTGCTCCAGAGCCTGCAAAATCTAGTGTCTGAGAAGCGCAGGTACTAGTAACCTGAGTCCTCAGTATTCCCTAGCGCTGTGAACACCTATTTTTGGCTTGGCCAGTCCGTTGTTCTTTTTTCCTGCAATCCAGCTCCTGATGAGGCAACGTGTGATTTTCCCTGTGTATGTCCTGAAAGTTCTGACCTCTGTGTGCTCCGGTGCATGGCACAATTGCATGGCAGAGCTGCAAATCTTCAGATCTAGCTTCTGGATCCTGCTGACTTTACTAAAACCTAAAACCACTGCCACTATTGCATGAAAAGCAGTGATTACTTCGGTTTCCTTTTCCGACGAAAGCATGGATCCTATATATCTGACAACCAGAAGGATTACTTTGGCAAATGTATTTTATTAGCATCAACCATAGGTTTTTTGGTATCATATATTCCTAGATGCTACCTAGATGTTCGGATGTATACATCTTTTCTAAACCTCTTGCAAGAATTCGGATCAAAATGTTTCATGATAGATAATCAAACTATACATGTATATGCACATATACCAGGTACGCATAATGAAAAAGAAGATGAGCCTAATGCAGTTAACAAGGTAAGTAAAATACAATATAAGCATTCCCGCAGGTAGCAATGAGATTTCTGATGAAAGAGAAGAAAATTGGGGGGTTTGAGGCAAGTAATAGTTTACAACCATAACTAAAGTGGTGGCGTTAAAAACAATATTCTGGAGATCGGCTGAAGCCATGGCAGGAGGGTGGATTCCCATCAGCCAAGCTCTCATCGGCTCTGAGCTGCAGCCCCTGGCTTTGACGGCAGCTTGTTCTCTTTGCTGTCCTCCCCAGGAGCGGTCTGGGTAGTCCTTCTTCGTGCCAGCTGTCCCGGACTGAGTCGGAGCTCAGGTGCCGCGTCCCAGGGGGGAAGCTGTGCAGTGACAGAGGCAGATGTGAGTGTGGAGTCTGCATCTGCCAAGTGACAGAGTCCGGCAAATACTACGGGCCGCTCTGCGAGTGCCACGACTGGGTGTGCGAGATCTACGATGGGAAGATCTGTGCAGGTAAGGAAGCTGCTATGGTGACAGAAGCTTAGAAATTTAAGAGTATATATTTTAACTAGAAATATGTTGGAAGCACAGCACACTGATACAGTAGAGACACGGTTATGTATGTGTCCCTGAACCATTACTCTAAACGGGATTGTAGGCACATCCAAGAATTTCACCAGATTAAAAGATACAAGGCAAAGGCACTGTCACTGCCAAAAAATGGGACTTTGCCCAGAGCGAGCTTCATCTGCAGCAGGGGCAAAACCAGGAGTTGCTTTGGGTTGGAGGCTCTGCAAGCTGTGTTTTGAATCTAATACAGGACACAACATTGCTGCATTTGAACTGCTTGGTTAGTGATGGCATGTGCTATCTACCAAGGCTTTAAACTATCTCTGAACAATCAAGTTTGTCCTGTAATTTTTTTTTTTTCTCCTGCTATGAGGAAGAAGGTTTGCTGTAACAGGTACCACACTCAGGGCGTATAAATATGAAAACTCTGTTTTTCTCTAAGTAATGATAATGCTTTCCAAATAGAGACTTATAACAATGTAATTGTATTGTGGTTTCAGAGATTTCCCCATTGATACTGTATTCTTTAATGACAGATGAAATAACGTACATTTCTGGCACAGAATTTAGTCCCTGCCAGTTGTTGGAACGTGTCGCTTGGTTTGCATCTAAACATTATCACTCTTTCATCTTTCCAGCTGTCTTTACTTAAGTTTCTGGGCTATTTCGGTCAGATTTTGGACTTTTTTTTTAAAGCAGCTTAGAATAGGATTTTAGAAAAAAGCAGGGAGAAGAAATGCCATCACATTCCTAAGGGGATTCAGCCTGGAACTTGATGAAAGGGGCCAGAAGGGTACTTCATTTCTAGTATCCCAGCTTCAACAGCTTTACCAGATTCATACAAACGTGTCATCTTTTCAGGCCAAAAACTGCAATTAGGTCAATGGGAATGTTACAGGAATTCTCCTAGTAAGAGGACAATACAAATGCATTCCAGCAGTGGGTTTGGCAAATTTTGTAGGAAAAAAAGAGCAACTTATTTTAGCAACAATGTAGCTAAGAATAAGAAGTCCAATAATAACATGAAAAAATCAAGGATGGGATTATGAGAAAAATATTTGTATTTGGCACCTATGACTTTAGAGTTTTGTGGAGAAGTTGATTTATAGACTCTGTAGTTAGCAGCGTTAAGTCCAGTTATATAAGAAATATCGTGGGTCCACTGATGATTTCAGTGCTTTGCTGTCCCAAATGTGAATTTTCTGATTGGTGGTGTGATTTCAATATGCTTGCTGTTGTTGCTGGGCTAATTGTATAAAGTGAAACTGAAAGGTCCTTCAATTTTAATATTCTGCTACAAACTCCACTATTATGTTCCTGTTAATGTCACGAGCAGTGGCTGCAAGTTTTGTCAGTGCTTTGGCGGAAAGGGGTGCTGACAGGATAAACAAACCCAAGAGATTTCTAACAATATTTAGCTTTTGTGTAGCACTTCATACAGCAGTTTGAAGATGTGAATGCTAAGTGATTAAACGTTTTTTAAAAAACAATTTTTTGTAGTTGTCACCTTTTGTAGCTGGAGTATTGAAGCCGCGTTACCACTGAGATGTCAAATAATTTAAATTCACTCTTCTGGAAAAAAAGTAGTAAAAAATTCAGTACAAAGTCATGGGGAGGGAAACAGCTGTGAAGGGCCTAGGGGTTTTGCTTGTTTGGTTTGTTTTTCTGACAATGGTGCTGAAAGTGCAGCTGACTTTGTTGGAGTCCAGGGCTGCCCAGCACTGCAAGAGGGTGGCCCTGGGTAACTCCTTCAGGGCTGGGACACGGGGTCTGGATCCGGGTGGTGAAACTCCTCTTTTCAGGCTGTGCTTGCTGCCCTTTTCATTTTTCCCTCACGTTTTTAGTCACTTAAAGTTAAGTTGTGTGTATGTGGGAGGAGGAGAGCATAGAAAAGATGTGTCAGATCTGGTATATAAGTGGCAGGAGACCGGTACTTATGTTGTATGAATAACATCCCCCCTCTGCCCCCCCCAACCATTCAGTGAACCGCATCTTCTGATGCTTCTTAACATTATGCCACCAAGTATGACATACTTCCCTTCCTTTGCATTTTTGAGCACATTTTTAGACTCGATGATGTGTTTCCTCTAGGTGAATAGCCAAAATGCCTTACTGCAGTTCTATTCCTGTTTCCTGCTTTGTTTTTCTTTTTCTTATCGTTACTTTGATATTTGCTGTCCAATGTCATTGCGCGTCGCTCGTGATGAGTACAACAACAATAACCGCTGACTGGTACTACATGCAGAACTTCTAGACATTAATTGAATATTCCTCTAGAGAGCCATGGTATTTGAGATTAACGCTGTTTCAAACAAGCTACTTTTCAAGCTGCCAGAGTGATGCCTTTTTCAAGTGACTGATGTCTAATCACTGGTGATGTTCATATTCAGAGTTGGATAGGCAGAGTTGTTTGAGTCACGAGTGCCAAAGATAACTGTTTCCCTGCCAGTCAGTTCAGACATACCTCCACTTCCCTCTCCTGTCCCAAGCTACACAAAATACTTAGTTGCTCAACATGCAGCTCATTATCTTCAAGGCACTTTCTGGGTCAGATCCACCTTCTGGACCAGTCATTGGACACCCGTATTCTGAAGAGAGAAGGCCTGAAGAGAGAGATGTCCATCTGTTTATGATTGGCTTTTTCTTATCACCTTGTATAAGCAATGGGAAAGAGATTATGCCATGAGTAATAAGAAAAGCAGATGCAAATGTCTCTGTCCTTTTATTCTCCCTTGAGACTCCTCTGCTGTATTTCCCTTCCATGATGTTTCCAGGTGCTTTAGAGGGAATTCTGATCATTTTTTTGCCTTTTATCCCGCTGAGATTGATAAATCAATAGGTGATCTCTCATGGAGTCAGAAACAAAGAAGAGAGAAATGAAGTGCTGTAGTCTGAGTCACTGAGTCTCCTGTCCTCCTCAGTGGCCTTTTTATCTGCCTGCTGTATGATAGGGTGTGGAGGAAAGAAGAGTAGGGTCCCAGTACTGTCATTCTCTTTGCTATGTTGGTGACATCTTTTTTTTGTCATTTGCTGCTGGTCCTCAAGGAGATGAGCTAAGAGGAGGAAGACTGAATCAAACACTGAATCAAAACCCCAAAGGATTTATGCTTCATTCAGAGCAGACAATATATTTGTTGCTGTTTATCTGCAAATAGTAGTTCTGACCTCAGACAGTTTCATATTGCCTCAGGCTTTCTTAGCATAAGTGGCGCCTGTGTTGTGTGCAAAGGAAAGTGGAATGCGGCACTATTTCCTATCACATCGCTGCTTGATACCTATTTTGCTGTGGTTTTGCAGTATAGAGGAAAATCAATTTTAGTGAATTTTTTTTTTTAGTTAATCTTTTTTACTGTGCCTGTGATTAATGAAGATAGAAAAAGTAAACTAAGCGTAGACTTCCATGGCCAACTGGAGTGGGAACACTCTAGATGTTCCTAGAGAACGGACCACGGAAATTGCCAGCTGGGACATGAGACAGTATGATTGCACTGCTCATAGTGGACGAGATCAAGGGGCAGACACGATTCGGTGACAGCATAGAGAGCCTCGTAGGAAGAAGGTTCCTCTGCTCAGAACTATATTAATTGTCTTTGTTTTTCCATAGTTATTAAGATTTTATAAACAATTTTTCTTCCAAACTGAAATACCTTTTACACCTACTGAATAATAGTGGAACTGCGTGATTTACCACTGCCATAAGCAGTTGCTGGGGAACTTTTGTTCCCGCTGTTCAGGCCAGTGAAAGATTTTTCTGTTTCTTTCTCTTTCTTCTGTAGTTGCTGTAAGTGCTGTACCTATTTTAAGACAAGTTCAGCAATGTAATGGCAGTGTTAGTCGTAGGTTTTCACAGCCAGAAGTGTTATCATAGTTATGTGAAGGACAGAAAGATCTCAGTGCCATTATTTTCCACTCTGTAAGGCTTTAAACTATGCAGAGAACACAAGTGAAAAATTAAATTGACAAGGAGTGGATGTAGAAATACAAGATAAATCCGAATTAAGGTATTGATGTAGTATGTAGTTATGCATCATTGTGAATTTATTGGATATATGGCCCTATATATCAGTTGGAGAGAGCTAGGAAATTGAGAATGGAATTTGGAGAACATTTTGAGTTGAGGACTGCTCTTTGCACAAAAGCTGAATTGTGTTTTTAGGCAGAGCTATCTTAGTGTCGTGGTTTAATCCCCAGCTGAGCCCCACACAGCCACTCGCTTACTCCCCCCTGGTGGGATGGGGGAGAGAATCAGAAGGGTAAAAGTGAGAAAACTCGTGGGTTGAGATAAAGAGAGTTTAATAGGGAAAGCAAAAGCCGTGCACACAAGCAAAGCAAAACAAGGAATTCATTCACTCCTTCCCATCGGCAGGCAGGTGTTCAGCCATCTCCAGGAAAGCAGGGCTCCATCACGCCTAACCGTTACTTTGGAAGACCAACGCCATCACTCCGAACATCCCCCCCTTCCTTTTTCTTCCCCCAGCTTTATATGCTGAGCATGACGTCATATGGTATGGAATACCCCTTTGGTCAGTTGGGGTCAGCTGTCCCAGCTGTGTCCCCTCCCAACTTCTTGTGCACCCCCAGCCTACTCGCTGGTGGGGTGGGGTGAGAAGCAGAAAAGGCCTTGGCTCTGTGTAAGCACTGCTCAGCAATAGCTAAAACGTCCCTGTGTTATCAACGCTGTTTCCAGCACAAATCCAAAACGTAGCCCCATACTAGCTACTATGAAGAAAATTAACGCTATTGCAGCCAAAACCAGCACACTTAGTTGAGTTGGAAATGCTCTTAACAGCTGTACCTTTGTGTTCGTACGGAAGGGAGGTCTGACACACTGATTTTTCATTGAGCAGCATTTCTTGCTAAAAGTTTTTTCATGAAGAAAAGCCAGTCTGTGACCTGCATTGATTGCTATTTGATCCAAAGTGAAATTCAAAGCCCTGGATTTTGAGAACAGATGTAGGCCTCTTCTCTGTCAGAGGCCACGTTTGCGAAGATTCAGCTGTGGCACGTGTGGTCATTGGAGATGCAGCCTCCTAAAAAGACCAAGTTAAAAATAGGGCAGGAGGCTACTGATGAAAATGGAGGTTGCAGTTCTTCTCTCACCTGGTTTGCTTTAGTCTGGATTTCAGAGCTTGGCTTAAGTGACATTTCCTCCTGGAGCAGCAGTTTGTAGGTGTGATAATAGCATACATATTCATCTCAAAACAGGTCCCCCAGATTGTAGTAGAAGTGAAGTTGTCATAGCATAGACCTCATTGCAGGCTCGTTGCCTTGCTAAGTGCACGAGGTCCCAGCAGACTTACAAAGCACAAGCTGAAGCCCGTGTTATTCTCAGCTTTATGCTGTTGGTACCTGATCTAGGTAAACTGAAGCAGCCTTTGATACATCTACAATTGCTGTAGTTCCAAATGCAGCATGTACGATCACAGCAGTGGCAAGCGAGGCACAAGGAGGAAGCTCGGAGAGAGGCTCTGCGAGGGAGATTACTGGAAAAGAAGCATTTTAAAAGTATCTTATTAAACCATTTGTAGCTAAATGCCTAGCCCTCATTTTGAACACCCTTATCTGCAGATACTACTCGTGGGAAATACGTGCTAGTTTAAAAACTAAAAGTGAGTACCCTGGGCATGTGGAAGGAGAGGCTTTTTGCAGCACCTAGCAGAGCTGGAATGCAGCCCCTCAGGCCATCACCAACAGCAAAGGGTGGGGGGGAGCAGCATCTCCTTCACCTTTTGCCCTTCTTTAGACTGGGGTGACAAGCTTGTCTGTTGCAGAGAAAAAGCAAACCTTTGTGCAAGTTTTCACAATGTAAATAAGTGTTCTGAAGTGGGTTTGAATTTTTACGCTATTTACAGGCTGATAATGAACTGAAGTCTTTTTTTGTTTATTTGAAAGCATGCCCTTTATGGCAAAATGGCTTTCACAGACTAAGTCCTTTTATAAACATTTGTGTTTCATTATCATACATATTGAAAAGATACGGATGATAGAAAATAGACGGTGTACTTAATGTTACAGAAGAGTGTATTAATGATCTTACCTTCTTCATCAGTGGATGGGTTTCAGTAAGTGTTCTTATGACAGCCTTTGTCAGACAAACTGACTGGCTTGGTAAGATTTTATATGCTTATTTAAAGTTTTATTGTTGATAGCTGGTCCTGTAAAGGGCTTCAAACCATCCATCACTTCTGCCACTGGACTGTAGACCTTTCAGTGTAGATGTTCCCAGGTAGTTTGTCCTGACAAGGAACATGTCACTGATTTAAAAAGTTTCCATGAGCTTTTTTAGGAGGAAAGAACACATTGCTAGTGCTGTCCCAGGAAAAAGGGCAATTTGTGCCTAAAAAGGACTGGTGCTTGGCTTCCAAGCAAAGAAAGACCCCAAAGTATATATGTGGTACTGGAACTTACCAGTGTTTTAACTGGAGTATATGGTGGTGGAGGGAGGCCACGTTACTTTGTGGTGTACCACAGTTGTATTGCTGGAGTGAAATTTCCTTTGGAGCTGGAAAGACTATGGAAGAACAAGGCAAAGGTGAAGGAGCTGGAATTTGAGGGTTTTTATTTGAGTTTTTTTCTTTGATTTCTTGGAGGTTTTTTACGTTTCCCTAGAAAGAGAGGATTGTTTTGGCCCAAACCACTTGCAAGTCCTGCTCATAGGAATAATTCTAGACTGAAAAGACGCATATCCAGACCCAGTGAGGCATGTTTTCCTCCACTCCTCTGTTCCAAGTCTGAGTACGTAATGAAAAACTGTTCTTCTTTTAAACAATATTTTAAAAGGCTATTTAAAAGTTTCCTTTCCTAGTGATGGAGTGAGTCTTTATTTGCAGATAGGGGTTTGTGAGTTGATACATAGGGAGTGGGCTGGAACACCAACTCAAGGAGTTACATGATCAGATTCTCATATGAAGAGGAATAAAGATTCAAGAGAGTTTAATTGTAGTTGCACTTGTCCCCTTTCTTGAAAGAGCAATTACATTCCTAATGCTCCTAAGACCTGCTTCGCCCTTCTGCCTGTCCACCTGAGTAGCAGCAGTGATATAATCCGGGGCATTTTCTTGCCAGCGGCTTAAAGAGTGGCAGTCTGAGTCTTCAGAGGCATATCTGGGGCATCTTATGGGGAAAGTGACTGGGAGTGTCAACTCTGACACTTGCGGGAGTGAACCAAGTAATAACTTTGTGATTTGGAATATGTTGCAGCCAGACGCTATTGCCTTGGCAGCAGCATGCAGCAGCAGATGTTTTATCTGGAGCACCTGGTCACAGTATTTTGTTCCTGGGGGCGATGCTGGGGATGGGGAGAGGCGCGAGCGGGCTGCAGGAGAATCCTCCCATGCCCCAAGCAGACTGCCACAGTCTACCTTCCTCAGTCATGCTTTTTCCAGTCCTCTGCTTCCAGCAGCTCCAGTTCAGTCTTTTAAACCAGGTGGTGTCAGTCATTTTAAGTATTGGGCATGTTAGCTTTCATGATCTGCAGTTAGAGGCTACTGAATGCAAAAATAGCTCTTTTAAAGTATTTTTTCTGTTTTGCATGTAATTTCCTATTTACTTAAAAGGATGTGTTAAAGTAAAGTTATTTAAATCTTGAAGTTGCGTGGTTGACAGTTAAGAAAAGCTAAATCTGACTCTCTACCTCTGATGAAGAGTCCTGTCCATTTGCACCATGATACATCTTCTAATTTTGTATTCATTATGGTTTTCTCTAGTGGACTTATGCTTCAATGACAGGAGGGAAATGGTTGCTTCCTGACATTTGAAATGGTTTAGTTTACAAACTTGATAACATATTTAAAGCAAGATATAAATGTTAATCATTTACCTTAGTCCTTTCATTCATCTGACACGTGGGGAACACGTACAGCAAAGCAGTTTGTTGTCATGTAACACAGATTCCTTCATGCCCTATTTCCTCATTCCAAGTGTTTTAAACTATGTTTTGCAGAAAGTAACTGGATATTTGCTAAACTCAATGGTGCAGGCTGATTGAGTCTCAGAAGCCAGAAGCCCCTCTTCTTAAGAAAACCCTCTTCCTCTCCACTTCCTGAAACACCCACACTCATTTCTCGTCTGTCCTTTCCCCTTCAGAAATTCTTGGATACAAGTAGAGCTGGTATATGGTTTGAATGGCTTTTCAGCAGATGAAGATACAGGCGTTTCTTTTAGAGGTGAATAACGAATGGCATTTGTCTGTGAACAAGAGGTAAACTCACATAATCCAATCCAGTTCTATGTCTGTATGTCCTGGCGAGTATGTGCTTTAAAAAAAAAAATTAGCTGAGGGATTTTCTTTGTCTTTTTAGTTGTACACCTATAAAGTTTTTGACTCATCCTGGGAGCAATTCCTGTGACTTTTAAACTAGTAACAAATCTGGATGTTTAAAATACATTTCTGTTGTGAATAACCTATTTTCCAAAGGCATAGTTCAGAAGCTGAAATTAAACCACTTTCCCTTTCTTTCTCATATAGCTGCATGGTGATTATCCTGTTTACTTTGCGGAACCTTTGACGCACTCGACTGTAATCTCTCTTTCCCCCTGAACAGGGTTTACTGGAGTCTTAGGAACCACAAGCTGATGGTAAAATCAGCTGGTAGTGCCATGCTCATACAAGCAGGATAGATTCCTCCCCTCCAGAAAAGAATGTAAGCCCCACTTCAGATGGTGTGAACGTGTCCGGTATATGGCACTGGATTGTAATGATCACAGCATCCAGCTCTGATAATCGCCTTTCTTTGCAGTTCTTGCAACAAGTTACTAGAAGGTATATATTTTTCTTCTGATACTGAAGAGAGGGGAAGCTGAGGGTCAGAGATCAAAAATATGCCTCATGATCATCTTAGACTGATGGTGGGACTCAGAAGAGAGCCCAAGTATCTGAGTCCCATCAGGGACTCTCATGCCACTGAGTTCCCATCAGGTGCAAGAATAGAATGTGATAGTATGAAAATTATCAGTTAAGGCTGTGTCAAAATAACATTTTTTTCATGTTTAGATGCTAAAAATACTATTTCACACAAATAATAGTCATGTATTCCTTTTCCAAAGAACCGTCTGTTCATTACGTACTACTGAATTGTTGATTCCTATGTATCATTATCCAAGTGAGAGCACCTTTGATTTATGAAAACACCCAGTGTGTTTCCAGATTAAAAGTGTTCCACCTTTAAATAAGGAGGTGAATTTGTAGCAGGTCAATCCCACAGAGAATCGGTCAGTTTGCTTACTCAGAATATTCTGAAATAACTTTGATTAATCAAGCTAAGAGTAACCGTTTTCAAAGCTATTCCAGAATGATAGGCTTTTAAACAGAAACAAGTTTTGTGGTTTAACCCTAGCCAGCAACTAAATACCACACAGCTGCTCGCTCACTCCCCACCTTCGGTGGGATGGGGGAGAGAAAAAGTAAACTCATGGGTTGAGATAAAAACAGTTTAATAATTGAAAGAAAGTAAAATAATAGTAGTAATAATAATAATAATGAATATAGAAAGCAAGTGATGCACAATGCAATTGCTTATCCCCTGCTGACCAATGCCTAGCCAGTCCCCAAGCAGCAATCACTGCCCCCCAGCCAACTGCCCCCAGATTATATACTGAGCATTACTTCATATGGTATGGAATACCCCATTGGCCAGTTGGGTCAGCTGTCCTGGTGTCCTCGTTTTGGCTGGGATAGAGTTAATTTTCTTCCTAGTAGCTGGTATAGTGCTGTGTTTTGGATTTAGTAATGTTGATAACACACTGATGTTTTAGTTGTTGCTAAGTAGTGCTTTCACTAGTCAAGGACTTTTCAGCTTCCCATGCTCTGCCAGGTGCACAAGAAACTGGGAGGGATCATAGCCAGGACAGCTGACCTGAACTGGCCAATGGGGTATTCCATACCATATGGCGTCATGCTCAGTATATAAAGCTGGGGGAAGAAGAAGGAAGGCTGGACATTCGGACTGGTGGCGTTTGTCTTCCCAAGTAACCGTTACGCATGATGGAGCCCTGCTTTCCTGGAGATGGCTGAACACCTGCCTGCCGATGGGAAGGAGTGAATGAATTCCTTGTTTTGCTTTGCTTGTGTGCACGGCTTTTGCTTTCCCTATTAAACTGTCTTTATCTCAACCTACGAGTTTTCTCACTTTTACCCTTCCGATTTCTCCCCATCCCACTGCGGGGAAGTGAGCGAGTGGCTGTGTGGGACTTAGTTGCTGGCTGGAGTTAAACCACGACACCTGACTATGCTCCCTCCCTTGTGCACCTGGCAGAGCACGGGAAGCTGAAAAGTTCTTGATTTACTGTAAGAACTACTTAGCAACAACTAAAACATCAGTGTGTTATCAACATTACTCTCATACTAAATCCAAAACACAGCACTGTAGCAGCTACTAGGAAAATAACTCTATCCAGCCGAAACCAGGACAAGCTTTTAAGTTCATCTCCTTTTAAGCGTACCATGAAAAGATTATAAAGAAATGTTGACAACTGCAGGTGCAGTGACATGCCTGGTAGACTGCGTTCCAGAGAACAGTGCTCAAAATGGTGGTTTGTAAAATCATGCTTTGAAGAATTGCTGGAGAAGTTTTGACCTCTCACTTCGGGAACAAGGAAGGACTGAAATGGAGGACAACCAGTTTTATCTTATGAGCATACTTGCAGAAGGTCCAAATCATGCTGAACAGTGGCGATGCCATGACAAAAAGCCATATAAGAACATGTTGCAGTGTTGCTCTCCTGAACGCTTTTGCAGAATTGTGCCTTTTAATCACTATATGCTTTAATGTAAAGAACCACTTATGCGGGCTCTCAGAACATACTGCACTTTTACTCTGATGATCTGCACTGACTTGGTTCTTTCTCAAGCAGTTTTTAAACTGGAAAGAATAGTGACAATTAATTAATTGTACAACTGTGTTTTGACTTGCAGTGATAAGGCTGAGACCTTCTGTTACAGAATCATAGAAGTCAGTATTACAAATTTACTTAGCTTTTTGTCTGGTGCCTTTGTAGTCAGGTAAATTCTGTGGAATGGTCTTAAAGTGGTTTACTGGAGTACTGGTTGTAGGACTAGTATTTCTAATGCTTTTAAAAGAATTTCGTTTCATTCTCGCTTCTGTTTCAAGCCACGGATAATCCTCATCACAAACACAGCAAGTGTAATAAAGCATAACTTAGGAAGAGATCCAGGTGCCACCTATCACTGAAAGAAGATTGCCCATCAGCTCCAGAAAGGGCAGGTGGGAATTGATTTCTCTAGATGGGAATTGAGAATGTAGGAGCAATTGCAATTGCATACAACTACTCTCCATTTATGTGGGTTTGCCTACAGTCTGCGTTTGTGGAAATCCTTTTATTTAAAGCAAAATGCCCAAGTTTTATTTTTACAATTATCCTTTATTAAAAAAAAAAAAAAAGATCAGTTTTAGCTGGCCCTTTCTCATTCCCAGGGCTTTAGGGCATCATCTTACAGTGAGAGGGACTGGTACATTTCCTACTGCCTTTTTGTTCCCAAGACTGCTTAATTAATTGAAGCATAAAGGAGAAATGTTAGAGCATATCATTGGCATTGGTTGTAAACTGTTTTCCTTTGTATGTGGCCTCTTCTAAAACTGTGGCATAAATTTGTGTATCACAATAAAAAATAATTGTGCAAGGTCTTTTCAAGATTTATAATGCTTAACTTCCTACTAGCTTTGTGTATGTGACGCACAAATACAACAAAAAATTGATTGGAGATGTGATTGGCAAAATTACCCAACCCCAGGCATGTACTTTGTTAGATTTAGGAGTGGATCCTGTCACTCATCTCTACTCTTCAGGTTAAACAAATGTTCTAATAAAAGCAAATGGTGTGGCTTTTTTTTTAATCTAAACAGAAGCCTGTGTTTTCTGCTGACATAAGTCTAAGGAAATCAATATAGTTATGCCAACAGAGAATTGGTCTCACAACATTTCCTTCCCTTGTTTGACCAGAATCTCCGGTTAATAGCAGACAAAAGTACAACAGCATCATACAGACCCTGTCATTTACCTGCAAATGGTAATGGTAAAACAATAATAACAATAATGAAATCTCCAATGTTTAGAATGCTTTTAAGCTTGACAACATTTTACATTATTTTCTGTTTTGTTTTTCTTCTGTGTATTGTACTACTTTAAAGAGTTACACGTTACTCAGTGGTAGTTTGACAGAACATGTACCAAAATAATTTTTCTTCAGACTGGCAGAGCTGGACTTAGCAGAAATGAGACTCGTGTGTGAAAACATTCTGATAAACGAAAGCCAGTCTTTCAAAGAGTTAGACTCTGCTGTATTAATTGAGGAATTGGTTACACTGACAGAATTATCCCAAATTTTATTAAATGGTCTGCTGATTTGGAAAGTCACAGTAAGATTAAGATTTTGTAATTGAATGAGTAGGGTAAGTGTCAATCCCCTCTCCCCTCACCATCTTAATGCTTTTGTATATGAGTTCTGTGGGATTTTGTTTTGTAAATAAGAAAATTCCATTTTAAGTGTAACTGTTAATTGCTTAAATGTGTGTCTGCTACACTTACATGCAGGTTATAAGAGATTTTATTTACAGATATTATCCAGCAAATATAGCATGATTTTTCTGTAAGTGATTTCAAAGAAACGTATCACATGAGACTTTTTTGAATGAAGTTCTTGCAGGATAATATCTTGGAGGCTATATCTAAATACTACAGTGACTGCAGACTTCATTTTATTTCATGGGTGCCTATCAAAGGAACTCATAGTTAGAAGTGTTTAAAATAATCTTACTCTGCCTGGGACATCATTTATCAAGCTCTTTCAAAACAAGCACATAGTTCCTCTGACCCTTCACATGGGCTTCTAGTCCTCTGCCTTTCAGGGTTTCAGGTGTTGTCTTGGCTTTTCCTCCATCTTTTTCTGTATGAGAAGTGGTTGCCAGCCCCACTCTGAACATTTTGGTTATCTGCAATTGCCAAATTGTTTTTCCTAATTCCAGTCCCTGTTCTCAGAGTCTTTTCTGCTTTTTGGGTGGTCTCTATCTGGCGCAACTCCTTGGCACTGCTCTTCACAGGTTTCCTAATCCATTCCCCTGGCTCATCGAAGAACAGTTTCCATGAGGACCTGGGTGGAAGTTAGACCCACCTTGGCTCTCTTTACACTTCCTGGTGGCTCTTTCTCAAACCAGTGACCTCTCCTCTCACACTCGTGTCCCAGGACTGTATTTTCTTAGAGGAGGCATGCCTTCAAGAGGAGCTGAACTGCCCTGGATAATCACTGACCTTGTAGAAGTTAACCACTGTTGTATGAAATTAAATACCGTTTCTTAGCTCATACTTTATTCATGTGGGTGTTGTTCGGTTGTAGAGGCTCCTGGTAAGATATGAATCTAAACCACAGAATCTTTAAAATTAAATCAGGTGTACACTGCTGTATCATAATTTCTTCCTGCTTCACCCCTTTCTCCTTCCTGGAGTAGGTGGCACAGCACACTGAAATTTTACGGTTTATTTTGGTTACTCCGAATTATCTGTGCATTGCTTTTCTTATTCTCAAGAGAGGGAATGTTTTTGACCATAGTAAAAAAGCTTATCTTAGGGAGACTGTGGAATCTCTGTGACTGGGGGGTTCAAGAACATGTTGGACAAATATCTGGATCAACACACACTTGTTTGTGCCTCCAAGCACAGAAGTGGACAAGATGATCTCTTCCAGAGGTCTCTTGGAGGCTGATTTTCTTTGATGCTGCTGTGAAACCAATTCTCAGCCTGGTGTTCTACCTTAGTGAGGAGGATCTGTGCTAGTATAATCATAGTTTTTGTCATGCTATTATGTTTCTAAATATAATAATTTATGGAAAGAGATGCATAACCGTTGATTTTAATCTGTTAAGAACTTTCATCTTTTGCAGTATTTTTAATACTTTATAAAATATGAGTGTCTGTTTCAAGTTTCTAAACGGCCACATTTCTAAATAACCACTACCAAGTGTCTAAGTAGGAACGATCCTGGGAACAAACTTGCTTGTTTAAAGTTTAAGCATCTTTTCAACAGAGAGGCATAAATTAATGCTTTCTAGAGATAAGTGGTGGATTGACTTCTATAACAAGCTCAGAGTCACGGAAAACATTTTTTATCCAACCCTTGCAATTTGATGGAAAGTTAGCAGAGGAAGCATTAAACAAAAACATTTCTATTTTTTTATTTGCTTTGTTTAAACAAATGGATCCTTAGTCAACCACTTATGGATAACTGGCAAAATGTACAAAACAGCAAGGGAAAGTGAATGGTTGCCCTGCAGTTTGATGTAGGATAATACAGACCATGACAAAAACAATATTCTAGAAGCTCCTTATCCTTGTTGGCTCCATTAAACAGCAAATAACATAATTCCTACTTAAACAGGAACCACATCTGTTCTGCATTTTTCACTGGAAGTAAATATGTAAAAATGTTTCATCAGATAGTGAAAAAAGGGTAGCAAGTAGTATTACATCGCTAATAAACTTATAGAAATAGGCCAGGTTTTAAGTGCTGCCATGAGGATATGCATTCCATATATTGTCTCAATGCAATATTACACCCTCCAGAAAGTTAATTATTCTTGGACAGCAATGAACTGAACCCTGTGCTGATAGCTGAAAACATTGCCTAGATTGATGACAAGTCAAAAGATGTTGCCATTGTGGGGGTGCAACACTTTTATCAAACTGATTTCTTTCATATCAATGGGAATTGGGGAACTGCCCCTACTATTCCCTTCTTCACCTTAAAAACACCCAGCTATATACAGGGTAATGCTATATACACAGCATACAGCACAAGTCTGTATGAATGTTTCTTCTTCCCTCTTTCACTCTGTTGGTCTTCCTGCATGGCCTAGGCACGTGGTCTTCATCACACTTCTTGTGCACATTTTTAGGAAGGATACGGGGAGTTCCACCCCCACAGAGAGCTTCCCCAGTCTTCTCCTTTTCTCCTGCATCCAAGAAATATGAAAACATCGCTGCTTAACTTTTCCTTTAGCCCAGTGTCCCCTACATCCCTTTAGGAGAGCCCTTCATGGAGCTATATTTTGGTCTTGCTGATATTGTGTCATTCATTCTTGCTGCTGAGAAGCAATGATTTCAGAAGCTGCTGTAAGGGAAATATCTGCATTTCTGGACTGTGTATTCTATAATAGCTTTGTGGTGCTTAAAATTTTTTGTTAGGTTAGCCTCAGAAGAAAAGACAGTACTTTTAGAGGGTCGTGTTACTCCATCTGTACTGTGCGACAGAATTGTCACCTTGCAAGTGTAGTGACGGAGGCTGGTGTTGAAGAGTCCCATAGTGTTTTGGCATAATGGATGTTCCCACTGTACATTATTCTTCCCCTTTTGCTCTGTCTTTCCTCCCCATGTGCATCACATAAGTGGTTTTAAATGTCTTTCAGTGAGTCATATAGTATTGCTGATGGATAGTTTTGCTAATTCTGTTCCTACTTTAATGTCACTATATACAGAGTCTCTTTGCTACCTAAAAGCTAACATTTCATTTGGTCATCTACTTGACACCTTTATAATAAGTACTTGCTTTCCTTTTTTTTTTTGTCATAGCAATGTCAAAACCTCGAGCTTTTGTTTGTATTCTGAACTGTCAGTTTGAATTTTTAAATCCTTTTTCAAAAATGGATCAGACTGAGCATTACGTTGGCTGCATACCTCCTAACACCTTCTGGCAAGCATCAGAAGCCAAGAGTTCCACTCTGCCGTGGCTTATTGCTTGGCTGAAAAAGAATCAAAACGCACATAGGAAATTTAATGTGGTGAAAGTGAGAAGAAGAAAAGGATGGAAGGTTGGAAACAAACGTAAAGACTTTGTATACAAGCGGCAGCTGGAATGTATGAGACTACATGCTGTACAAAGTGTTCCTCGGAACAGGAAAATGTAGGTCTGTAATAGCAGCCGCAGTTTTTAAACAGTGAGTTAATTTTGTGATGGTAACATTCACAAAATTCCTAACCCGGTGGTTTCATCCAGCCTGCAAATGAAGGAGACAAATGCCTGAAGACATTGTGCATGTGGTATAGAAAGGGGTGACTAAGCTGGCAGATGCCAAAAATTGATAGGGAAATACTAACACCTTTCCAGGCAAACAGCTAGGCAGGAAAATCCTATTTTAGACACTTGGATGGGCAAGATATATTTCTGGAAAAAATGTGGGAGAGAGCCAAAAAAGATTATTTGTTTGACTGCTGTGCTGAAACATATAGTATTGGCATTGCAAGATACGTTTTGGTATTAAAATGAAATAAGCAGGGAAATGAACATAGTTCAATGTCTTCATTGCTTTCCCCCAGTAATGGCTTCTTCCAAGGTAGCGTTTTAATGATAAAAGCACTTTCACACTCTTTGTGATAATAAATGTACTTAGAAATGCAATTTAAATAAAAATATTATTTCCTTCCCTACCCAAAATACTGGAACATGTAAAATAAACAGTTAAAAAATAATACGTGCATCATAGCTTTTTAAACTTCTAAGTTTGAAAACTAAAACAGATGCTGTCCAAATGCAGTAGAGTGACTTGGTGAGCAGACCATCACCATCTAAACACTAAGAGTCATGCTTCTGGCTTCTATAGAGACAAATCAATGCAAAGTCATATTGAATTTGTTGTTGTTTTGAGATGTAAACCTTAAAAACAAAGATTCCTTGTATTGTAAGTGGAATATAAGCATCCATAATGCTTTTAAGTACCATCTGTTCTGCTGTTCTTGCGTGCAGTTTTTCTGTTGGTATAGCATGTACATTGGCCAAGGGTGCACTTTGATATACCTGGCTTTCAAACAGTTCCAGAGGTAATATAACAAAATTAGGTCTGTTGGGAGTCTGTTGGCTATAAATGCATCTTGAAACCACTTTTTTTTTTCTTTGCAAGATGTCCTAGTGATGTCCTAGTGATGTATTCAGATTTCAGTTAATCTTTTCTGCTACTTTCCAAACACCTAACGGTAGGATGTTCTACAGAAGGCTATATGAAGATAGTATATTACATACATTTTAATCAGTCCAACTCTCAATTTCTGTGTTTTCTCTTAAACAACTTTCCACCTGTCTTTAAACATGGCTGGGAAATTTGATCACTTTTGCTGTTTTGCAAAGAGCGTAGGAACACTCTCTGATTTACAAATCCTCGGGAATGAAAAGTGATACGGAGCTGTGCAGTTCTCTGAATAGATTTGTGGGCTTCTCTCTGTAAATGTTTTAAGCTAGTATTGTCATGAACTTTCAAGACATTTTTTTTGGTTCCTGAGCAATGAGACGTGGTCCTCAGAATCCTGTAAAGAATTGCACAGTTGGTAAATGAACAGAGAATTGACAGAAACATTGGTGTTGGAACAAATACTATAGAGAATGCCTAGAGGCAACTGTTCATCTCAGAGGATGAGCAGGAGGATTTAATCAGAGGATGAAAGAGAGGATTTCATCCTAGATGATGAAATGAGGAAGAAGTAAATAGGCATAGATACAGCCGTTAATAACTATTAGAAACAACAGTTGTCTTGCTTCATTACTTTGCCTGCCTGCAAAACTTCAATTACTTTGCCTGCAGTGTTTGTAGTGGTAGTAGTGAAATTCAAACGTGCAAAAAGGATTTAGGTACAAGTAGCAGAGGGTACATGGGCATTTGTTTTTCAAGCAGCAGAAATGACAGGGTTAGGAAACTTAAACTTCAAGAATATTAATATCAGCTGTGCTGAGACAGCATTTTCAGGCTCTTCTTACCACTGCTATTGACAGTAGCTGTCTTTCTGTCACAATTTTGATTACGTTGCACACTCAACGCTACAGGCAGACTTACCTTCATGATCAAAAGAGGAATTTCAGTGCTCCTTTCTGAAATTCAGCTGTACACATCCAGCTGTATTCCCCACCATGAATCCATCGCATGTCAGACTCAATCAATTATTTTTTTCACTTTTGTGAAAAGTGCTAGTTCTCATGGTCAAGAAGAAATTTTGATGGGAAAAAAATGAATACATGAGTTAAAAAACCATCTGAAACATATCCCTTTTTCTATATACCTCTTATTATAAACATACGATAATATATTTTGCCATCACAAAGCAAGCCTTGTCCAGTCTCAGAACTCTTACCATCTTTTTCAGCAGCATTTGTTAAATAGTGAAAACGGAAAGAATGGGCTGGTTTGTAGCCAGTCTATTAGAATAGCATCAGAGAATGATTTAGGTTGGAAGGGACTTGTGGAGGTCGGCTGGTCCAGCCTTCTGCTGTAGGAGGGCAGCTTTGGAGTGAGATCAGTTGCTCAGGGTCGTCACAGACATGAAGTCAAAACATGTCTATGTGACAGGATAAAAAAAATCAAAAGAAGTACAGATGAACTTTTGCTGAAGTAGCACTTAATTCATCTGACTCATTTGACAAAGATTAGAAACAGTTAAAAATAATTTTTGACATGAGGAGAGATGGGTTATGAAATTAAACCCATTTATTTTGCCATTTTCTTTATTAAAAGTATAATACTTTTATCCTGAGAGTTGTTTAAAGCTCCGTAGTTTAAATCAGAAAAAAAAGAAAGCCCTGAGATAAACACAGAGGCAGAAAAATTTTGTCTTGGATTGTCTTTTAAGGAAGGGCTGTTAATTAAGCTAGTTCTGCGTACCTCGTTAGCACAAAATCAGTCCATCTGCCCCTGGTTGCTTTCTGTTTCTCATGTTTCTCTGACCTCTTAAGCCTCTAGCAGACTTGGCTTTTTCTATTGAATATATGCTAACTGGTTGGGTTGATTATTCCTGGGTTTCTGCATAAAGTGTGTGATGAACTGTTGGGCATTTTCTGTTGGAAGACAAGCGGAAGGTGGTACCTGATACATGTCAGAAAGCAGAGGGATAGACTTGCTTAGTCCTGCAATTAAGCATTTTTGAAGTTGCAAGACCTTAAAAGTTCATCAGTCGAAGACACCCTAAAGGAATGAACATGAAAATTTCATCATTCAAATTAAAAAAAAAGGAAATTTTCATTTTATTGCTTGGGTCCAAGCATTTATCTGTTAACATAGGATGCAGTCGTAAAACTACTATCTGTGTCTCAGACTTTGTGCCTAGTAAGAGGCCATTAATAATCAAAAGCAGTGACATGGTTCATCATGGCTATATCAAGTTGTGTTGTCACTGGTCACTGAAGGGCTTAATGACTCCAAGATTCACAATTTCTGGGGGCTTCAGCCAAAGGTTTTTTCTAGCACTTGATAACAGCCTTGCAAAGCCAGCTGCTTTGACACTGCTTAAACACTGGATTAAGAATTGGAAGGTCTTGTTGCCCCGGCTCAGTTTGCCTATGGAACAGGTTAACTTAAACTCCCTGTGTCTCATCCTCTCTTCTATAAACAAGACATAATGTTTACCATCCTTCCATAAAAAACTATTTTAAATGGTGGTTGAAGACTTCCACAGAGCTGTTTGGTGTTAAAAATATCTGGTATATTGCTACCAAATACTCAGTCTGATCTTACCTGTTAAGCCTGACATCAAGAATAAACCTACCAGCAAAAAGTTAAATTAAAAAACCCACCTAGGTGACCCTTTGCTCTATTCATCCATCAGCAGGGAAGTAAACAGTTTGTCTATGATTGCCTGTCTCACTTATCTATTACAGTCTATTTGTTCTTCCTAGCCTGTAATTACTCCATTGGATCTGCTGAAATATCCTCTGATTCACATTCAAACTATTTTCAGAAACACCCTTTAATTCTGGCGTGACATTTCGTTGCTCAGTAAATATGAAGAGATGCTCAAGATTTGCTTTATTACAAAGTTCTGGATAGCACTGTGAACTTATTGCTGTGTGAGGTTCCAGTTTGGCAGCAACTAAAAACTGATTTCCTGCATAAACTGAATGCCAAGAGATGGAGGCAGCAACAGTAGGAGGGACAAACTTGCCTCTCCCCAGTACTAAGGAACTAAGTCAAGGCAGTCCCCCGTCAGTGGGATATTCTCACTGCTTCCGACATTGTCTCTTTATTATGAGTTCCAGTTAGATTTTTCAACTTTTTAAAAAAAGCTTTTAAACTTTCAAAATTTTGCATTTCTGTAGTTTTGATCATTTCACACTTTCTCCTTGTGCCTTACGTGTGAGGAAGGGAGACCTAGCTCGCTGCCCCAATGGGCCAGATGTTAAGACCATGAATAAACTTCCCCTGTGAGGAAGTTAATGGGGGTGACCCAAAAAGACGGCTGATTGCCTGGCTGCATCATGCACTCTGAAAGTGAGGGTGGTGGGCAAATGCAGCCCACCTCGGGGCATGGAGCAACTGTACTTGCTCTCTAGAAAAGCATATCGCTCCTGTATGCCTGTGGTTTCCTGGGTGTACGTCTAACTTGTGTGACCACACAGGTTTGCTCCCCATCCCCAAACGGCAGGTGGTAAAGGAGGAGACCCACAGGTGTGCTGGATGTCAGATGGTGTGTAGCACCTACTGGGGGGTTTAGGAGGACAGCGCTGGTTTCTGGGCCTACGCAGCCTGAACCAAGGAGATCTGCTGCTGCCGGAAGATATACAGGTGTGTTTCCAGATCTGTACCAAGAGCTAGAGAGTTAGCGTCTAGGCTTTGCCCAAGAAGACAAGAGCACACCAGATCCAGATTTTTGGCCTAATACACTATCCTGGTAAACATTTTAAAAGCCAGCAAGTCTTGGGATACTCCATACTTTTTGTCCTGATAAGAAACAAGAACTTGTGTTACACTCTATACATACAGAAATGATTAAGTTCAAAGAGGAGTAAGATCTCAGTGTGGGATTTTGGGTTAAATTTTTAATTCTGAGACATGTATTGCTATTTGGAAGGTAATGGCTTAACGGCTTTACTTTTTTTTCTACTTGCCTTTAACTTTTATTCTTTCTCTAATATTTTTGGTGTATAGTGCTAACTTCGCTTTAGCATTATTGGATGTATGGTGTAATTTACTGACAGGTTGCTCCCAGGGATTTCTGTGTACAGGGTTTTTATTTAAAAATAGAGTTCTGACAGATTATAGGAAAAAAGTACAGCAAAACCCTTGCCAAGCCAAGACATTACTTTCAGGACCATCTCTTATCCTTACCCTAATGTTCTTTCAGAAAAAGATTTTTAAAAAAAATGTTGACTGTACGTATGAATCGGTTGAGTAACACCGAAAATGTAGTACATTTTCCCCAACTTTGATGAGGAAAGTAAAAATTCTGTAGTGCTCTAATACTCAAAAATTCATGTTGCTTTTAATAACAAAAAAAAGAAACTAAAAAAACTTACTGATATTGACTTCAGAAGAAACCGTACTTTGAGAAAGTCAACAATATGCTTTACAAAATTATCACTACAGGCTCTTGAATGAAGGGTAATGAAATTATATGCAGGTGTGAGTTGCTTATAGCACTTTTGGAAAATGTGTCAGACTGAAAAGTATGAATAAACATTAACAAATTTTTAAAGGACTACAAAAGCATTTAAAACTGTTAGGAGAAAGTTGGGTTTTACTTTCCTTTAAGTTATGTATTTTCCTTGGATGCTGCTTTATTTTAATAAGCACTGACACTTGAGAAACGTTTTATTGTCCTCACTGCTGTCAGTCTATTCTCATGAAGCATGCTTAAATTAAAATTCTGACTCTTGCCAGTTATCACTCACCCTGTTTTCTTAGAAAAAGATATTTTCCATCTTACTTGGGATCTGTTGCCTTACTTGTTTGAAAACTGCACTTTCTACTGTGAACATACTTTGCATTATTATGGCTAGGATAATGCAAGGAATTGTACATTATGCCTCTTTTTTTACTCAAATAAAGACCACTAAAAATGTATCCAACTTAGACTTCAACTTTGCAAGCATTGTTTTTTTTTAAAGTTACATTTCTAATTCCTTTTAGCACATTGATTTAAGATTAATGGCTTTTAACGCTGATTAAGCCCAGGTTGCTTATATTGGTTAAAGTTTCCTTCCATTTATCTCCTTGGATGTTTCTGCAATCTGAAGGGAAATGTAGTCCTGTTTAGAAAAGTTGCTCTAAAATAATATTCTCTACTAATTACTTTTCTGTCAGTATTAGACACTGATAGAAATGAATGGAAAAAGGAAAATTGGTCAACAGGCTAATTGAAATAGATGTAGTGTAGAATGTTATTAATATTAAAAAATCAAATACAAAATGGTTGGCAAGTATGAGAAAAATGAGTTCAAGGGACAAATAGGGAATGAAAGAAATTTTAAGACTCTTCACTGCTATCTATTTCCTTTTTCCCTCATCCACTTCTTTCCCCTTAATTAGAAGGTATTACTTCTTACAGAATTTAGTCAGGAGAGGCAAAGATGAAACATAAATACTGAAAGACTTATTACCTGCAAGCTTAAACAGCTTTGATGTGTTAAATTATCTATTAACACTAAATCAATATACCTGAAGTAAAAAATGAAGCAGGTGAATAGCATACAAGACTACAAATGTAGGCAGTCTAATTTGTAAGGTTTTTTAATTAAAAAACCCCAACTCTTTGATACCAAGAGGTGTCCAAAGGAAAGACAAGTAACACCTACTCCTATACTGTTTTATATCCATTACATATAGTGTATCTGCCCCACTGATACGGTCTAATATACAATTAAACAGAACACTACAACTGTGACCACCGCCTCGGGAAACCATTTGAAAATAACACATCTTTCAAGTATTGTGCCCAGTTCTTGGACTGTGGTAGTTAAAAAATTCTCTTATTAAGAACACAGTGGCAATTCTTAGCACTGCTGAGTACTTTGGCAGAAAAGGCAAATTTGTTCAATGGGTATTAATTTTCTGTATTTGGAAAGAATGACATACTGATATCACGTGAGGATTACAAAATACCATCTCAACCCTTCATTATCAAGGGCGAAATTAAACATTCTTTACTAGGAAAAAACATTTTAAAATTAAAATTAAAACTAAAATTTAAGCGTGAAAAACTTGCACACCAGAATTATGAGGTAATTCTCACCTTATACGTTATTTTAGAAAAATTAAAGGGTGCTGTATAATAGTACTATTAAAAAACTCCAAATCAAATGATCCAGGTGACCTATAAGATATTCCAAGTTTGAGGTGAAATAATAGAAGGACTGATATGGGATTGGGTTGATAAAGAATTAAAGAATAAGAATATAATTTATAACAGTCAACCTGGTTTTATGGAAGTGACTCTTTTAAAATTACTTTTCTTCAAATTAACTTGAATTCATTCTTTAAAGAGATTACAAGTTTGGTTGTTAAAAGTGATTACTTAGCTGGGACACTACATTTTTCTGTGGTATTTGTTTTGTTATTGAAAGTCTTCCAACGTAAAACAAAATCGTACCATCATTAATGTCTACATTAAGCAATCTCAGAAGCAGGCACTTATTTTTTTTAATGGATTTACATTTTATCAATGTATTTATTTTTTTTGATGGATTTAAAGAAAATTCTTATGGGTTGCTATCACTGAGTGAACATCTAATAACAGTCGCTATTCAATTTATTTTCTCACAGTGACCTGCTGTTTTAAAAAGGCATTGGACATTGATTACAATTTACAAGACACAGAGACTGGTGGAATGGGCGATAAAGATATTTGTTAACATTAGTGTTAATGCATAAGCAGGGAAGCAATAAATAGAATTATAGTATTTCATAATTCAAAAAGAATATACAGTAAAAGACAGGGTGAGTAGAAGGAGCAAGAATGAGGCACATGGTGGAGGATAAAGACTGATTCCCTGGAGGAACTCAAATTTGTTTAAATGATCAAGATATGCCTTGTTTATGTTAAAGTAGATTCACACCTTTTTATAAAATCTTTTCCCTATAGACAAGAGATGACCACAGTTGAATGCTGGAAAATAAGTACATGTGTACATGTTTTTTAATGCAGTCGGTGTCACACTGCTCAAGAATTACCTGCCCTTTGAGGAACTGAGAGGGTTTTCTTCTTCAGAGGAGGACTACTTTTCTGGTTTTAATTGGCTCCAGTCATAGACCCCAGGACTGAGCTAGCATTTAAGGCAGCATCTGGAAATGAGTACAGAGCTGCCCAGACAAGAGTTCACAATTCCAGATCTTGCCTGCACTTCCCTGTCTACGCTTAGCTAGATTTATTATTTGCAGTTGCTATCCTTGCCTTTTCAGCCTTGTGGCTGAAATACCTGACATAAGAATTCCTGCTTCCTTACCTCCATGTTAAATGAGGCATCCTTCTGTCTGCAGTCAGGCTCAAAGGACCACATCACAAGGCATACCAACTGAAATAAGCCACTTGTGGAAATAATGTATTTTTTTATTTTTCAGTGTCTTTAGCAAAGGTGTTTTTTGGGTCATAGTGGCAGAATTTTGCGAATCCAGAACCATGAGTTTAAACCATCAGCATGGGTGTGCGTTACAGATGCTAGCATGGTAGGTTATCCTGGCTCAGGTGAACTTCTTCAGTCAAGAATAAGTCCTTGGGCTCAGTGCATGGGCAACTACATCTGGCCTTTGCAGTTCAGGCTTAATAGTCTCCACTATAAATCTACGAGTCTACTAAATGTACTCCTTTTTCCCCTTGTAAAAGTAGGTTTACAGCATCAGCCTGGAGACAGCCAGGGTTCTTTATGCTTTATTTGCTGTCATGGGATGCCTAAGTTTTGTGAGTCAATATTAGGATGATAATCAGGGCATATAACACTAGAACAGGGATATGTCTAACTGACACCAGTGATGCTTACGTGATCCATCTTCTGCTAATGGATCTGGCGTTTGATGATTAGGTGAAATAGGTCCAAGGGGCCAGGAAAGCTGAAGAATATTAAAAGAAGTGGAAAAAGCACCAGAATTTTCTTTTCATCACTAAATTTTTAATATTCTTGACTTGGGGTAGGAAGGAGGGAAAGTCCAGCTTTTACCACCCAGACTTTTCAGAGACATACATAGAATAAAGACCATATCTCTCAAGACTGTCACGGAAAGTGGCCAATGCGCGGATGTTACTTTGATTAACTCATAAAAGAATCCCTGAAAAAATAGTATTTAACAACAATTATTGTTGTAACAAGAAGAGATGATTGCATCTTACTGATGGGCTGCCTACGGATTCTTTGAGAAAGTTACTGGCTGTATGAGCAGAGAGGAAAATACCGATTGAAATTGGCACTGACCATTCACAGTAGACAGTCTGTGTGTATCTAGAAAGATTTCACATTGGAAATCTATTATGAATACAATGAACTACTGAATATGAAAATTGGAAGTGAATATAACACTGAATAAAAATGAACAAATATTAGCCTTAAATTGAATGTCTGAAATGAGAAAAATAATACTGAGGAAATAGAATTCATTATTTATCAGCAAGATTATTGTTTATTCTTTCGTGGTTTCGTGATGCACTTTAATTAGTTTGACAAGGCTAATGAATAAACTTTTAAATTTTTGAGATACTGTTCAGTTAGATTCAGTAGAAAACAGTGAAAAGCCAAGCAATCTGACAGATTATAGAAGGATTTAGATAAATTAAATGGATGGGTTAATACATGGCAAATGCTAATCAATCCACTTAAATGTGAAAGAATATGCAAGAATACAAAGTAAAATGCAGTGGTATCTGTTCATAGGAAGCTTGTTTCAGAGCACAGGCCAGGAAGGAGAATACAAGTGATGTACTGTAGAAACAAATCATTAAGTCTTAAGTGCAGTTAAGGGGAGTGGTGGAAAGAGGGACAGAAGAAAACACTGCCTGGGGAGATACTTGCTGCTGTGGTAGAAAGCCATGGCTTCCCTTCCCAACCGAGGGGGGGGATGGCTGGCGGGCCAGCCGCAGGGAAGGAATTTGCAGGCTGCCGGGAAGGTTCACTGCGTCATCATCATCATCATCATCTCGCTTTCTCCCATGTTTCAGCTCCGACTTCAAACGATCCTAAAGGTTTCCCCTCTGCAATAGGAAAAGCAGACATCTCGCTTTCTCCCATGTTTCAGCTCCGGCTTCAAATGATCCTAGAGGTTTCCCCTCTGCAATAGGAAAAGCAGGTGGATTGTAAAGGTCACAGCCGGCGGGATTGTCACCAATAGGTGGTGTTACAGCCTTGCCTCAGTGCGAATGCGGTGTTTCTGATTGAGGAGGTGAGATGGAAATTAAATCCTACTTGTGCAAATTAGAATTACTTGCTGGGGCCAAGCAGCACTTGCAGTTGCTAGGGAAAAAAGCTCGTGGCATTGGCTTTAAAACAGTAGCAAAAGCATTTTGCTTGAGGAAAATACGTGCTGGTTATTTAAGAGATGAGGGTTTTTTAGTGCTTAGCAGGGCCGTGTCTCCCTCGGCAAGTAGATTTACAAGCAAGCACAATATTGGGTAAAGTGTGTCTGTGGCAATGCTCAGGCCTTTTGTCAGCGTGTTTCAAGTGAGGATTGTGAGGTGTAGTGCCGGGCAGTACAGGGCAAACGCTTTTGCTTCTAAGCACCGAGAGGAAGCTGACCCTTCTGAAGTACTGAGAGGCATGAAAAGGCGAGAGGCAACAAGGTGGTGGCTGCGGGAGGCTTTTTGTAGGATTGTCCCTGTATCATTCCAGCTGGGAAGTAGCTTGAGACTGCCTTTTGAGAGAGTTCAAACAGAAGACCTTTGATGCTGATGCGAGGAGAGAAGCAACAGAAGGGAAGCTAAAAGCTGCTGATGCAAAAGAGTAACTGTTTAAACAATAGACGTGAATAGTTGCCCAGATAACAATTTAGCCAGATGGTTACTGGGCTGTTGGACTTCAGACCTGGACAAAGTCTGATCCATGGGGTTGAAGGGAAGACTATTATACTCAAGTGCATGCAGATAACTGGAGAAATCCAGGATTAGTATTTCCAGTGCAGTTGGATGAGGAATGAATTTTGCTTAAAGGCCTGTCAAGAGTTCTGAGGTGTTAATCTTTTTTTTTTTTTCTTTTTAAGCCTGAGCTTGGCCATAGTCCTCTGCCTGATGTAGGCAGAAGAAAGGATGTGTCCTGGAGGATGGGGGGGGAAGAAGGACCCCTGCGTCCTCTGGAGGTGATTGCACCATTCACAGTTCTGCAGACTTTTTTGGATTTGCGCAAAATTTCTCACAACAGGCATTGTTGGAATACTGTTGTCTAAGAGCACCTTTATATGGGTGATGGAACATGAAAAAGCTTTTAAGTTACTGAAGGAAAGAATGTGTGTCTTCATGCTGTCTCTAAATGCACAATTTAGAATCCCTCTTAGTCGAACAATTTGATGACATCAGTGAATGAAAACTTAGGGAAGTCACAAGTTAAACAGGAAACAAGGTTTTCACAAACTGATGTTTTTGGATGCTGTGTATATTTTTATGTTTACCAGGTGCACACTTTGCACCACCGGCCTTCCAGTAGGTCTTTGTGTTATTTTGAGTTATGGCTTATGTAAAAATGGATATGCAAATAAACTTTTCACATAAGCTGGGAAGACAAACTGCAGTAGTAGATGCTGTCATGGCAGGACGACGTCAGTGAGACTGTGAATGAACTAGGGACACCATTTAAAAGAACAGGCGAGGAATTGTAACTTTCTTCAAGGTGCTCACAGGCATTCTACTAACAAATATATGGGATACACTCGGTGTTTTCAATGCAACTCATGAATTTATTGATTCAGTTATCAACTCACTGGTGAATGATGGTAATAGGACTGCTTTTGCAGCAAGCTTGCACAGAATGGTAAACACACCTTTTCATGATAATGAACCATCAGCAAACTGCAATGAAAACCAAGCAGTAGAAAGAAGGACAGGCAGAACTTTTGCTGAGAACAGCGTCCATGTGCTGAGCACAGGACACAATCATGCCTCAACACCAAGTGGAGCAACTATTTCTGGAACATCAGAAGCCTCAAGTCAGATAACGCTCCCAAGAGAGGATGCAGCTCTCAGCTTTGGGGATGCAGAGGGTGCCCGGAGCCTCTCACTGAGGCAGGAGCTGGGGGAAAAGGTGTCCTTGGCTGCAGATGGAGGGTCTGTGTTGCCAAGTAAAGGAGCTGCAGGAGGAGGTCAGCAGACTGCACAGCATCAGAGATGATCTAAAGGACATTGGCCAGATCTTCTCCAAGACCATGTGGCTACAGGAGCCTGAGTGCCCAGCTGTACTGAAGGAGGGGCAGGCAGAGCCTGTGTTTTTCACACTGGGAAGTGATGAAAAAGGCTGGAAGCTTGTGCCTTCTGGTACCCGCAGAAGAGGATCAGTGCCCTGGTCGGTGCCCTGGTAGCAGATGAGAGGCTGGGAGCTATGTTCAATGAAGAACCAGAGCTGGCTGATCCTGAGCCACACAGCAGCACCAGGAGGAAGTAGCAAGGGATTGCTGTGGTGGGGAATGGAAGCCATGGTCTGGTGTCCTAGTCTGCTGCCTAGGGTGGTTTGTTGCTGGCCAGGGGCATGGACCTGAGTCTTGGAGAGACTGCTGAGCCTGGTCCAGCCCACAGACTATTAACCCTGCTGCTCTTCCACGTGATACAGACAGGGGAGACCTGGAGTGTATCAAGTGTGACTATGAGGCTCTGTGGTGAGGGTCAAGACCTTGGAGGCCCAGGTGGTTTTCTTCTTGATCTTACTGGAGGAGAAAGAAGGGCTTTTACTTTTAAATAAAGGTCTCAATTAGTTTTAAAGACATACCCAGTTATTCCTCTAGTTTTCATGAACCTCTGTAGAAATGAAGTAAGTAAAACACCTAAAAGTGCTTTTGAAAACAAAATACACTCCGTTAAAAGAGTTTGCATTTTGAAACAGTATTAGCCTCAGTAATATTCTGGTTTAGGTCTCCAGAATGTGTAGAAATAACTTTCAGTAATCCTTTTCTCTGTTTTGATTTGAACCACAACCTTCAATGTTTGGGAATATTTCTGTAACTGGTAGAATCCTTGTAAATGGAATAAACTTCTGAAGTTTTAAAAATCTTCTAAACGTAAGTTTAATGTGTGCATCTCATATGCAAAAGTACTGCACTCCTTATGAGAGCAAAGTCCTGGTCTGTGAACTTTGAAAACCCATACTTCTTTTCCTTTCAGTGCTAGAAGAGATTTTATTCACGTAGGCCTTCAGAGTTTATGCTGGACGAGGGGATCGAGTGCTCCCTCAGTAAGTTTGCAGATGACACCAAGTTGGGCGGGAGTGTCGATCTGCTGGAGGGTAGGAAGGCTCTGCAGAGGGACCTGGACAGGCTGCATCGATGGGCCGAGGCAAACTATATGAGGTTCAACAAGGCCAAGTGCCGAGTCCTGCTCTTCGGCCAAAACAACCCCATGCAGCGCTACAGGCTTGGGGAAGAGTGGCTGGAAAGCTGCCCAGAGGAAAAGGACCTGGGGGTGCTGCTTGACAGCCGGCTGAACATGAGCCGGCAGTGTGCCCAGGTGGCCAAGAAGGCCAATGGCATCCTGGCCTGTATCAGAAATAGTGTGGCCACTATTTCTGGGTAGGAGGTGATCATGTCCCTGTACTCGGCCCTGGTGAGGCCGCACCTTGAATCCTGTGTTCAGTTTTGGGCCCCTCACTACAAGAAGGACATTGTGTTGCTGGAGTGTGTCCAGAGAAGGACAACGAAGCTGGTGAAGGGTCTAGAGAACAAGTCTTATGAGGAGCAGCTGAGGGACCTGGGACCGTTTAGTCTGGAGAAGAGGAGGCTGAGGGGAGACCTCATCGCGCTCTACAACTACCTGAAAGGAGGTTGTAGCGAGGTGGGTGTTGGTCTCTTCTGCCAAGTAACTAGCGATAGGACGAGAGGAAATGGCCTCAAGTTGCGCCAAGGGAGGTTTAGACTGGACATTAAGAAAAACTTCTTTACTGAAAGAGTGGTCAGGCCTTGGAACAGGCTGCCCAGGGAAGTGGCGGAGTCACCATCCCTGGAGGTATTTAAAAGACGTGTAGATGAGGCGCTTAGGGACATGGTTTAGTGGGCATGGTGGTGTTGGGTTAACGGTTGGACTTGATGATCTTAGAGGTCTTTTCCAACCTTAATGATTCTATGATTCTATGATTCTAAAGGTTAGGTTTTAAATTTTTGCATGGTCATTGGGGATCCAAATCAATGTTTATATTTACTTTAACTCATTTCTGTTGTACTTGCTACCATTTAAGTTTTGTCTCTTTTCCCATGGAAAACAGTAACAAGTTCAAACATTAAAGAAAGAAAAACCTCATAATTGATGTTTGGTAATTAGAGACATAGGAACTCAAGCTAGGCTCTAGGCTGTCTTAGCATTATTAGTTATATTTTGTCAACAAAAGGTATTCAGCATGTACTGCTGCAGAGAGCAGTGAAAGGATCACATCAATGGCCACTAGAAGTTTTAATTTTTTAATGCCTCTGCTATTTCAGTGCAGAGAAAACGAAGAATGAAAATTAAGGGCAGTACTTATAATTTTGCTCCATTGGGATGGCTGTAGGAGGGCGTCTTGCAATTTTATCAAAGAAACAGTTCTCATTGATATCACTAAATGCTGTGGTTTTGTAAAGGCTATAAAGTCATACTCTGCCATCAGCCTCTTAAGTACTTTACTACTCTTAATACGCAAATATTGTGATCTAGAGTTCATTCAAACATCCTGTTACTCTACAGAAACACTGGTGAACTTGGTTTAGTTATGACTCATTTCAAAAATCTTTCTTAAAATATTGCAGAAATGGATTTCTGTTTCAATTACTCAGTACAGGGTGGCAGTAGTTACAATGAATTAGAGATACATTTATCAATTAGTTATTCGGTAAATTTCTTTCTCCTGTGATTATTCTAAACTTTCTTGACAGCAATTGGTGAAAGCATGGTCTGAAATGAACATTTTTCCCTAAATTAAGTTTTAGTCATTAATTTTATACTGTAGTTATCTCTGGTAGAATTCCTGTGCTGAGCTCTGGGTGCGCTTGTATAGCAGAAACATCTGGTTATTTGGCAGATTCTGCAGACAAATGTGTTGCCAGCTTCAGAGCTGTCTCCTCATGATTTGGCTTTTCTTGGCAGATTGACTTGAATTCCTTAATGCCATTTTTTTCTGCTTTTCTTTTTATGATAAAGGCAATAATTAAAAGGCTTTAAGTTTATTAGTGAATGTTTATATGCTGGAAATTCTGCTTGGAATATCACTGAAAGAGCACAGGTGACAGGAAAGAAAAGTTTGGAGGTAGTATAAATTGTTCACTTCAATAAAAATAAAAATAAAAATAACCTCTTTGTGTTTTCATGTAGTACATAAAATAGCTGAAAATCCCAGTCAGGACAATGATGGGTGCTGTCCAAACACTGATAACCATGATACTTACTGCCCCAGAGCGCGTTATGCTCTGACAGTATTTGCACAAAATGTATCTCACAGTACTGCATGTAAATTTTTGCAATTGCAGTTACCAAGGCCCATGAGAAAGCCCGAGGATATCTGGCAGCATTTCTCAAAGTGTCCTGTATGCTGAAAAAGTAAAATAGGTTTTCAGGAAAAATAAATGACTGGATGTGGGGAAGTCCTGATAGCAATACTTTGTATAAGGCTGATCAAGAACAAACATCACAGTAATATACAATGCCTGTAAAATATACCAAGCTCTGTCAATAACATCATCCGCTCTGTGCACACTGACAAGGAATAACGGATATGTTTGTGCATTTTCAACATTGGAGACCGTTATAATTTGCTAATGTTTTCCAACCAACTGCCCTATCAATAGATCATTTACCTATTGACAGAATGCTCTGAAGAATTTTGTTCTGTGCACCTACACTGTTCTGTTATGTGGCTGCTCTTGGAAAAGCACTGGGAGTTGGGTACCTTATACCCACATTTCCTTTTACAAATTAGATGTGTTTATAGTGAGAGACGATTATGGCATTTTAGGTTGTGCTTACTT
>NW_009199748.1:14052-14283 GCF_000690835.1 Fulmarus glacialis | reverse complement strand
GCAAATTCTGCTTCATATGCCAAGACCAGGTGGCAAGGCTGGGTATTAATGGGATCATAAGGGTTTTAGGCAGTTTCTTCAGGATGTAATTCTTTAGCCTGTTTTATTACAGCCAGACCACTCATCTGGTTACATCTGCTGAATGTCAGTCTTCGTGACTCCACCTGCTACTTCTCTCTTATTTTGCTGTATAGTTGTCATGGTTTAACCCAGCAGGCAGCTAAGCGCCAC